>NC_142798.1:74517401-74817401 GCF_049724085.1 Artemia sp. Qi Xiang Cuo
CCTAATTTAATCTAACCTAACCTAATCATACACCTAACTTTTTGCCTGTCTCTCACCTAACCTAAGCTAACCTAAGTGAAGCTTATATGGGCTAACCTAACCTAACCTAACTTAGCTTAGTTTACTCTAACCTTACCAAACTCACCGAAAAAACATAACATAATTTAATTAAACCTAACCTAACATAATAATACACCTAACTTTTTACCTGTATCTCACCTAACCTAAGCTAAACTAAGTGAAGCGTACATGGGCTAGCCTAACCTAAATTAACCTAACCTAACCTAATCTAGTCTAACCTAGACATACGCATCAAAAAAGGGTAGGGTAACTTATCATGAGTGCTCAAGATAAGATAAACTAAACGAACATAAACAGTGAATTTCCACCTTTAAGTCAGGTGGGTTTAGACCCCGAAAGTGAGCGAGTGGATTTCCACCAGTCAGGCTGGTGGACTAAGACCCCAATTCTGAGCTATGGGATTTTAACCATTCGGGCTGGTGGACTGAGACCCCAATACTGAGCTAGTGGATTTCCACCATTCGGGCTGGTGGACTAAGACCCCAATTTCCAACTCTTGCATTTCATGACAGAAATTCAAAATGAACTTCGAAAAATCAAGAGAATGTAACTGTGAGAAGGTAGAGCAAAACAAGTCACTACTGAAATATTCCAACTCGTTAATTTCACGACAGGAATTCAAAATAAAATTTGAAAAATCAACACACTTTATCTGTAATATGGTAAGTTTGTAAGTTTTTGTGTGTGTGTAAGTATTCGCATGTGTGTGTGGATTTTTTCGTGTGTGTAAGTTATTGTTAGTTTTTGTGTGTGTAAATGTGTGTGTGTGCGTGTATTTTTTTGTGCGTGTGTGTTAGTTTTTGTTTGTAATTTTTTGTGTGCATGTAAGTTTTTTGTGTGCATGTAAGTTTTTGCGTGTGGGTGTAAGTTTTTGTGTGTGTGTGTGTGTAAGTTTTTGTGTGCCTAAGCTTTTGTGTGTGTAAGTTTTTACGTGTGTGTGTGTGTAAGTTTTTGTGTGAATGTAAGTTTTCGTGTGATTGTGTTAGTTTTTTTGTGTGTGTGTGTTTGTGTTTGTGTGTGTGTGATTGTTTGCGAGTTTTTGTGTTTGTGTGTAATTTTTTGTGCGTGTGTGTAAGTTTTTGCGTGCTTGTAAGTTTTTTTGTGAATGTTAGTTTTAGTGTGCATGTAAGTTTTTCCGTGTGGGTGTAAGTTTGTTGGTGTGAGTGTTAGTTTTTGTCTGTCTAAGTTTTTGTGTGTGGGTGTTAGTTTGTTTTGGTGTGTTTAAGTTTGTGTGTGTGTTGTTTTTCTTTGTTTTGATTGTGTTTTTGTTTGTGTTAGTGTGTTGTTTTGTGGTTTCTTGTGTGTGTTTGTTTATGTTTTTGTGTGTGTGTGTGTGTGTAAGTTTGAGTCTGTGTGTTTGTTTTTTTGTACTTGTTTTATTGTGTTTGCATGTTAGTTTTGTGCATTTGTGTTTAATTTTTGTGTGTGGGTGTTAGTTTTTGTGTGTGTGTGTGTGTAAGTTTTTATAAAATATATCTCAGGAAATCATGAAATAGAAATCTATTCATCACAAACTATTGGTTTCAGACAACAAACACCAAATATGGACTAAGAATCGTAGCTCTGAAAAGTTCAAATAGCAAACTACACATCCCAAATCGTAATTTTCTGACAACACACACCTATGAAAGGCTATGAAACCTAGCTAATAAAAGCCGAAAATATCGAATTAACCATCTCAAATCATAAGTTTCAGACAGCACTCACCTATGAACGGCTAAGAAATCCAGCTCGGAAAAGTAAAAAAATAGCAACCCACACATCCCAAATCATAGGTTTCAGACAACACATACCTATGAAAGACTAAGAAATCTAGCTTAAAAAAGCCCAAAATAGTAATTTATATATCTCAAATCCTAGGGTTCAGACAACACTCACCTAAGAACGGCTAAGAAACCTAGATCAGAAAAGACAAAAATAGCAAACTAGTCATCCCAAACTATAGGTTTCAGACAACAAACACCTATGAAAGGCTAAGAAATTCAGCTCAGAAAAGTCAAAAGTAGCAATCCACCCATCCCAAATCATAGGTTTCAGACAACACACCCCTATGAAATACTAACAAATCCCACTCAGAAAAGCCCGAAATAGTAATTTACATATCCCAAATCATAGGTTTCAGACATCATTCACCTATGAAAGACTAAGAAACCTTAGCTCAGAAAAGCCTGAAATAGCGAAACTACTCATCCCAAACTAGAAGTTTCAGACAACAACCGCCTATGACGTACAAAGAATCATAGATCTGGAAAGTTCAAATAGCAAACTACGCATCCCAAATCATAAGTTTTAGACAACACACACCTATGAATGGCTAAGAAATCTAGCTCAGAAAAGACAAAAATAGAAAACCACTCATCCCAATAATAGGTTTAAGTCAACACACACCTATGAAAGGCTAATAAATACAGCTCAGAAAAGTCAAAAATAACAAACTGCGTACCCCAAATCATAGGTTTGAGTCAACACACATCAACGAAAGACTAAGAAACCTATCTCAGAAAAGTCAAAAATAGCAAACTACTCATACCAAACTATATGTTTCAGACAATATTTACCTTCGAAAGAAGATGACACCTTATCAAAGAAGATCATGTACAATCAAAAAAAACAACACACCGCATTATTTTCTGATAGCACATACCCATGGATGGCTGAGAAAACTAGCTACGACAATTCAGAAACAGCACTTTACTAAGCCTCAATCATAGGTTTCCGTCATTACAAACCTACGAAAGACTAAGAAATCCAACTTAGAAAAGCCCAAATTAGTAATTTACATATCCCAAATCATAAGTTTCAGATAGCATTCACCTACGAAATACTAAGAAACCTTAGCTCAGAAAAGTCTGAAATAGCCAACTACACATCCCAAACTCGAAGTTTCAGACAACAAACACCTATGAGTGACAAAGAATCCTAGCTCTGAAAAGTCCAAAAAGCAAACTACACCTCCCAAATCATAATATTCTGAAAGCACACACCTATGAAAGGCTAAGAAATCAAGATCAGAAAAGTCAAAAGTAGCAAAATACACAACCCAAATCATAGGTTTCAGTCAACACAAACCTTCGAATGTCTAAGAAATCCAGCTCAGAAAAGTCAAAAATAGCAAACTACATATCCCGAATCATTGGTTTCAGACACCACACACCTACAAAAGACTAAGATATCTGGTTATGAAAAGTCAGAAAGAGCAAATTACATATCCCAAATCATAGGTTTCAGACACCACACACCTACGAACGGCTAAGAAATCCGGTTATGAAAAGTCGGAAATAGCAAATTAAACATCCCAAACTATTGGTTTCAGACAACATTCACCTACGAAATACTAGAAAACCTAAGAAATCCAACTCAGAAAAGCCCGAAATAGTAAACTACATATCCCAAATCATAATGTTCTGACAACACATACCTATGAAAGGCTAAGAAATCCAGCTCAGAAAAGTCAAAAATAGCAAACTACATATCCCAAATCATAATTTTCTGAAATGACACGCCTATGAAAGTCTAAGAAATCCAGCCTAGAAAAGACAAAAATAGCAAATTAACCATCCCAAATCATAGGTTCCAGTCAACACACACATACGAATGTCTAAGAAATCCTGCTCAGAAAAGTAGAAAAATAGCAACCCACACATCCCGAATCATAGGTGTCAGTCACCTCACACCTACGAAAGACTACGCAAACATGTTATAAAAATAGAGACATATAAAAATACCTATCCCAAATCGTAGGTTTCAGACAACACTTACCTATGAACGGCTAAGAAACCTAGCTCAGAAAAGTCAAAAATAGCAAACTAGTCATCCCAAACTATAGGTTTCAGACAACAAACACCTATGAAAGGCTAAGAAATCCAGCTCAGAAAAGTCAAAAGTAGCAATCCACCACTCCCAAATCATAGGTTTCAGACAACACACACCTATGAAAGACTAAGAAATCCAGCTCAAAAAAGTCAAAATAGCAAATTACAAATCCCAAATCATAGGTTTCAGAGAACGCACACCAATGAAAGACTAAGAAACCTAACTCAGAAAAGTAAAATATAGCAAACTACTCATCCCAAACTATTGCTTTCAGACAACATTCACCTACGAAATACTAGAAAACCTTAGCTCAGAAAAGACTGAAATAGCAAACTACACATCCCAAATCATAATGTTCTAACAACACATACCTATAAAAGGCTAAGAAAAATAGCTCAGAAAAGTCAAAAATAGAAAACTACACATCCCAAATCATAGGTTTCAGACACCACACACCTATGAAAGACTAAGAAATCCATCTCAAAAAGCCCAAAATAGTAATTTACATATCCCAAATCATAAGTTTCAGATAGAATTCACCTACAAAATACTAAGAAACCTTAGCTCAGAAAAGTCTGAAATAGTCAACTACTCATCCTAAATTCGAAGTTACAGACAACAAACACCTATGAATGACTAAGAATCCTAGCTCTGAAAAGTCCAAGAAGCAAACTACACCTCCCAAATCGTAATTTTCTGAAAGGACACAAATATGATATGGTAAGAAATCTAGGTCAGAAAAGTCAAAAATAGCAAATTAACCATCCCAAATCACTGGTTTAAATCAACACACTCCAAAGACAGACTAAGAAACCTAGCTCAGAAAAGTCAAAAATAGCAAACTACTCATCCCAACTTATTGGTTTCAGACAACGTTCACCTACTGAATGCTATAAAGACTTAGCTCAGAAAAGCCTGAAATAGCAAACTATATATCCCAAATCATAATTTTCTAACAACAGAGATCTATGAAAGTCTAAGAAATATAGCTAAGTACAGTCGAAAATAGCAAACTACATATCCGAAATCATAGGATTCAGACACCACGTACCAATTAAAGACTCAGAAAACAACCTCAGAAAAGGCAAAAATAGCAAACTACATATCCCAAATCATAAGTTTCAGTCAACACACACCAACGAAAGGCTAAGAAACCTAGCTCATAAAAGCCTGAAAAAGCAAACTACTCATCCCAAACTATTGTTTTCAGACAACATACACCTAGTAAATACTCGGAAACCTTAGCACAGAAACGCCTGACTTAGCAACCTACAAATCCCAAATCCTCGGTTTCAGACAACACCCATCACCGAACGACGGGGGCCCGGGGAGGGTGTTTAAGGGACCCTTGAGGTTCGGGTGGTCCTTTGGGAGTCCGGGGTCCTTTGAAGACCAGGGACGGGTCCTTGAGGGTCTGAGCAGGGTGTTTGGGGGTCCAGAGAGGCAGTTGGAGACCGGTGGAGTGTCGTTGGGACCCGGTTGGGACTTGGGGCGCGCGATGGACCTTTGGGGCCAGGAGAAGGCCCTTTGGGGGACCGGGGGAGGGCGTTGGGGGCCCTGGGAGGGCCTTGGGGGGTGGGGGGGTCATTTGAGGACCGATGGGTCCTTTGGGAGCCCGGTGTACCTTTGGGGGCCGGGTGAGGGCCTTTGGGGGTCCGGGGGGCCAGTTGGGAGCCTGGGGGACATTTGGGGACCGGTGGAGGGCCTTTGGGACCCCGTTGGTCTTTTGGGAGCTCGATGGGCCTTTGGGGGGCCCGGAGAGGGCCTTTGGGGGTCTGGGGTGGGCCTTTGGGGGCGCCGGTGGCCCTTTGGGAGCTTGGGGGGGCCTTTGAGTGTCCGGGGGGCAGTTGGGGGCCGGGGGCACCTTGGGGGCCGGTTGGAGGCCCTTGGGGCGCTTGAGGGGCTTTTGAGCACCGGTGGCTTCCTTTGGGGTTGGGGTAGGAGGATTGGAACCCTTTGGGGTTGGGTTAGAGGACCTCACAACACTGTTCAAATGAAACTTGTGTATTATAATGACCATACTCAAATTCTCTTCTAAAATCTCTTCAATAATCTTCTTTTAAAATTTCTCTATCTGTTTTGCCGAAATAGTTCCCTAAAATATCTAAAACGGTTTTGCCCAAATAATCCCTAGACGCCAATTCAGCGTGTTCCTTTGTTATTGGCATCTCTGTACTAACGCATTTCAAATTAATAGGAAACTTTTTCGCGCGCTAAAACAATTCATCGCTAAGATGTTTCTTGCCTAATTGTTTCCATGGCCTTTGGTTATTAATATCCTTTGGAGTTCGACCAAAAGAGTTGTTCCCGAGGTAAAGACATTAATGATTTGGATCTATTCCTGGAGAAATGTTTCTAGGGCGAAAATTTTTAAAGTCTGACAGATAATGTCATTGATTGATTGATCTGTCAAGAAAGGGGAAATTAATTTGTTGTTTCTAAGGGGAATTATTGATTCACGATAGGTGAATTGAGGTTGACAGCACAGGTGTTCCAAATTCTGGGAAACTTATATCATTGCCGAGAGCAACAACAACAAATACTATTTCTGGACACCATGACATTCGCGATCGATTACGCAATCAAGTTCTCGGAAATTCACTTCCCCCTCGAGTCCTAGATCAATAACATTGCTCCCGTTAGAATTCAATGCGCATGTGCAACCTTCGCCCCGGAGTTATTACACATAGAAACATCAAATAAATCGACCTTGGAAAAAGAGGTCATTGACCCCATTAGCCACGTATTCTCCCTAATGACTCTATGCCCATATATAGTGTGGGCGTCGGAATTTTTAAAAAAAGTGTCCGGATCGGGATTCGAAGGGGTATTGTCCTCGTGGGAGCTCATGATACATCTCTACTGATATCGCTAGAATATTTTAAGACAGGGGCTTTGTTATTTAAAAAAATTGGATGCTACAATCAGAATTCTTTGATTGACATTTGCAAAAAAAGGGGTAATAGATTTGTGAATTGGAGTGTAGGTTTGACATCACCAGGCACGTGCGAGAGAAATTTTTGTTGGTGGAAGGCTTAAAAAGTCAAAAATAGGGACGAACTACATTAGTTTATAAGAAGGATCGTGAAAATCCCAAGGTATTTTGAGCCAAGACCGGACTGGAGGTAGCCTCCCCGACTTACACAAATAGATATCGCTAGAATATTTTAAGACGGGGGGCTTTGTTATTTAAAAAAATTGGATGGTACAATCGGAATTCTTGATTGACATTTGAAAAAAGGGGTAATAGATTTGTGAATTGGAGTGTATGTTGGACATCACCAGGCACGTGCGAGGGAAATTTTGTTGGGGGGGGGGGGCTTAAAAAGGCAAAAATGGGGATGAATTCTTGGTCCATTCTTGGTACACAAAACCTTGGGATTTTCACGATGCGTCTTATAAACTAATGTAGTTCATCCCCATTTTTGCCTTTTTAAGCCCCCCCACCAACAAAAATTTCCCTCGCACGTGCCTGGTGATGTCAAAACTACACTCCAATTCAAAAATCTATTACCCCTTTTTTGCAAATGTCAATCAAAGAATTCTGATTGTAGCAATCCAATTTTTTTAAATAACAAAGCCCCCCCCCCGTCTTAAAATATTCTAGCGATATCCATTCGTGTATGTAGGGGAGGCTACCTCCGGGCCATTCTTGGTACACAAAACCTTGGGATTCTCACGATCCGTCTTATAAACCAATGTAGTTCATCCCCATTTTTGCCTTAGAGTAGCGCACCACTCTAAGTGAACCTATATCAACCCAACTTTTTGGATATCTCTCTCAATGTGACTCTGTTTGTGTGTCGTGTCTTTGCGTGTTTCCTCTCAAGGGGTGTTTGTGTCATCTCTGTGGTTGTGTTGTCTCTGTTTTTTTTGTGTCTTGTCTGTATGTTTGTCGTCTCTGTGGTTGTGTCGTCTCTGTTTTTTTTGTGTGTCTTCTCTGTATGTTTGTCGTCTCTGTGTATGTGTCATCTCTGTGTGTGTGTCGTCTCTTTGTGTGTTTCGTATCTGTGTGTGTCGTCTCTTTGTGAATGTTGTCTCTGTGTGTTTTTCGTCTCTGTGTGTGTGTGTGTCATCTCTGTATTTGTGTGTCGTCTCTATGTGTGTTTCGTCTCTGTGTGTGTCTCGTCTCTATGTGTAAGTCGTCACTTTGAGTGTGTCGTCTCTGTGTGTGCCGTCTCTGTGTGGGTGTTGTCTCTATGTGTGTTTCGTATCTATGTGTGTGTCGTCTCTGTGTGTGTGTCGTCTCTATGTGTGTTTGTGATTTGTGTGTTTGTGTCTTGTCTCTCTGTGTGTGTTGTGTCTGTGTGTGTATCGTCTCTGTGCGTGTGTCGTCTCTATGGATGTTTCGTCTCTGTATGTGTGTTTGTCATTTCTGTGTGTGTGTCTCGTCTCTCTGTGTGTGTTGTCTCTGTGTGTGTATTGTCTCTGTGCGTGTGTCGTCTCTATGGCTGTTTCGTCTCTGTGTGTGTGTGTGTCATCTCTGTGTATGTGTCGTCTCTGTGTGTGTGTGTGTGTGTGTCGTCTCTGTGCGTGTGTCTTCTCTCTGCGTGTGTGTGTCGTCTCTCTGTGTGTGTGTCGTCTCTGTGTGTGTTTGGTGTATCTCTGTGTGTGTCTGTGTGTGTGTGTGTTGTCTCTGTTTGTGTATCGTCCCTGTGCATGTGTCGTCTCTATGTGTTTTTCGTCTCTGTGTGTGTGTGTCATCTCTGTGTGTGTATCGTCTCTGTGTGTGTGTGTGTCGTCTCGGTGAGTGTGTCTTCTCTCTGTGTGTGTGTCGTCTCTATGCGTGTGTCGTCGCTATGTGAGTGTCGTCTCTCAGTGTGTGTGTGTGTGCATGCTGTTTCTGTGTGCGTGTGTCTTCTCTCTTTGTGTTGTCGTCTCTGTGTGTGTGTGTGTGTGTCGTCTCTGTGCGTGTTTCGTCGCTATGTGTGTGTCGTCTCTGTGTCTGTGTGTGTGTGTTGTCTCTGTGCGCGTGTCGTCTTTGTGTGTGTGTGTCGTCTCAATGTGTGTGTCGTCTCTGTGCGTGTGTTGTCTTTGTATGTGTGTGTGTGTTTGTTGTCTCTATGTGAGTGTGTCGTCTCTGTTTTTGTGTCTTCTCTGTATTTTTGTCGTCTCTATGTGTGTGTCGTCTCTGTGTGTGTGTCGTCTCTGTGTCTGTGTTGTCTCTATGTGTGTGTGTGTGTGTGTCGTTTCTGTGTGTTTGTCCTCTCTGCGTGTGAGTAGTCTCTTTGTGTCGGTCGTCTCTGGGTTTTTGTCCTCTCTGTGCGTGAGTTGGGTCTGTGTGTGTGTGTGTGTAGTCTCTGTGCGTGTGTCGTCTCTTTGTGTTTGAAATTATTTTATACAAAAGAATAATTTTAGTACGAATTTGTAGTATTATATTTTTTTACACAATCTCGTAAATACCAGTTGAAATGGTACTTTTAAATTAGCTTCTACAATAGCGTAAATATCATGTGACTTGGTACTTGTAAATTGTTTTATCCAATAGAGTAACTATCATATGACTTGGTGATTTGAAATTATTTTATACAATAGCGTAACTATTCTGTGATAAGGCACTTTGAAATTATTTTCTATATTAACATAACTACCACGTAAAATTGTACAGTGAAATTATTATATACAAAACTGTAACTATCATATGATCTCGTACTGTGATATTGTTTTATTTAATAACGTAAGTATGATGTGACTTGGTACTTTGAAATTATTTTCTAAGATATTGAAATTATCATGTGACATGGTACTTTGAAATTAATTTCTATAATAACGTAACTATCATGTGACTTATTACTTTTAAATTTTTTTCTAAAATAGCGTAAGTAGCATATTACTTTGTACTTTGAAATATTTTCTACATTAGCTTTACAATCATGCGACAGTGTGCTCTCAAATTATTTTCTAAAATAGCATAAAAATCATGTGACTGGGTACTTTAAAATTATTTTTAAAAATGGAGTAACTATCATTTGTCTTGGCACTTTGATATTATTTTCTATAATAACGTAACTATCATGTGACTTATTACTTTGAAATTTTTTCTATAATAGCGTAACTATCATGTGACTTGGTACTCTGAAATTATTTTCTACAATAGCGTAACTATAATGTGATTTGGTACTTTGAAATTGTTTTCTATAAAAGCATAACTATCATGTGACTTCGTACTTTGAAATTATTTTCTACAATAGCGTAACTATCAAGTGACTTGGTAATTTGAAATTATATTCTATAATAACGTAACTATCATGTGACTTATTACTTTGAAATTATTTTCTACAATAGTGTAAATATCATGTGACTTTTTACTTTGAAATTATTTTGTATAATATCATTACATTCATGCGACTGTGTACTCTGTTATTATTTTCAACAATAACGTAAAAGTCATATGATATGTTTCTTTGAAATTATTTTTAACAATGGCTAAACTATCATATGTCTTGTCAGTTTGATATTATTTTCTATAAAAACGTAAGTATAATATGACTTAGTAGTTTTAATTTATTTTAAACAAGAGCGTAAACATCAAGTGACTTTGTAATTTTAGTTTATGTCGTTCAAGTGTGTATATACCATTTGACTATTAAATCTGAAAAAATTTGCTATAATATTATACCTATCATATGAATTGGTCATTTGAAATTATTTCATAAAATAGCTTAACTATAATGTAACTTGGTACTTTGAAATCATTTTCTAAAATAGTGTAACTATCATTTGACTTTCTAATTTGAAATTATTTTCTATAATAGTGTAACTATCATGTGACTTGGTACTTTGAAATTATTTTCTACAATAGCGTAACTTTCATGTGACTTGGTACTTTGAAATTATTTTATACAATAGCGTAACTATCATGTGACATGGTACTTTGAAATTATTTTATACAATAGCTTAAATTTCAAGTGACTTGGCACTTTTAAATTATTTTCTATATAAGCGTAACTGTTATGTCACTTGGTACATTGTAATTATTTTCTACAATAACCTAACTATCATGTGACATGTTGCTTTGAAATTATTTTAAACAATATTTAACCTATCAGGTGACTCTGTACTTTGAAATTATTTTATATAAAAGCGTAATGTTTTTATAATTCGTTAATTTGAAAATATATTTTATAATAGTGTAACTATCCTGCGAATTGTTGCTACGACAAAATTTTCAATAATAGCTCTCATATCATGATTCATGTAACAATGAATATTTTTTCTACGGTATCGATTCAAAAAAGAGTATAGGAAAGACGTTTATTTATACAGCAAATGAGTATATCTCTTGTTACATTTAGCGTAGTTATTAATTTATACGATAGTTTAACTATAATATGACTTGTTACTTTGAAAATATTTTAAACAATATTTTATCCATTGACTTTGTACTTTTAAAATATTTTATCAAACATCGTAACAATCAATTAACATGGTTCTTTGAATTTATTTTCAACAATAGGATAAGTATATCTTGACTAGTTACTTTGAAAATATTTTATACAATAGCTTAACTACCATTTGACTTTGTACATTGATATTATTTTACACAATAGTCTAACTATCCTTTTCACGATCCGTCTTATAAACTAACGTATTTCATCTCCAATTTTGCCTTTTTAAGCCCCCACCCCACAAAAATGTCCCTCGCACGTGCCTGGTGATGTCTAACCTACACTCCAATTCACAAATCTATTACCTCTTTTTTACAAATGTCAATCAAAGAATTCTGATTGTAGCATCCAATTTTTTAAATAACAAAGCCCCCCCCCGTCTTAAAATATTCTAGCGATATCCATTCGTGTATGTAGGGGAGGCTACCTCCGGTCCATTCTTGGTACATAAAACTTTGGGATTCTCACGATCCGTCTTACAAACTAATTATTTGAAAAAAACTACGTTTTCTAAAGAGTTAAAGAGGCTGAGTTACAAGGTCGAACCTTAAAACGTACAGGGATTAGGAGGCACAGTTGGGGGGGCTGCCACCCCCAAAACCCCCCGCTTTCGCAGCCTTTAAATAAAAAAAAGTTCTTTAAACTGAAAGTAAGGAGCGACATTAAATCTTAAAACGAACAGAAATTATTCCGTATATGAAAGGGACTGTGCCCTCCTCAACGCCTCGCTCTTTACGCTAAAGTTTGACTTTCTCACAACTCTTTTTTTAAACAATAAAAACTTTAGCGTAAAGAGCGAGGCGTTGAGGAGGGCACAGCCCCTTTCATATACGGAATAATTTCTGTTCGTTTTAAGATTTAATGTCGCTGGAGGATGCTAATGTCGGAGGAGGATGAAATTTTGCAAGTTTCTTAGTTTGAGCTTGGGCTACAAAATGCGATTACCGCCGTCTCTCTGCGACCTCTAGGACCTGATATCGCTTAACATTGTGGTGGGTCGCCTCTTTATAGAGGCACAAGTGTGCCTCCTTGATGTAGTTCATCCCCATTTTTGCCTTTTTAAGCCCCCCCCCCCCCACCAACAAAATTTCCCTCGCACGTGCCTGGTGATGCCAAACCTACACTCCAATTCACAAATCTATTACCCCTTTTTTGCAAATGTCAATCAAAGAATTCTGATTGTAGCATCAAATTTTTTTAAATAACAAAGCCCCCGTCTTAAAATATTCTAGCGATATCCACTCGTGTATGTAGGGGAGGCTACCTCCGGTCCATTCTTGGTACACAAAACCTTGGAATTTTCACGATCCGTCTTATAAACTAATGTAGTTCATCCCCATTTTTGCCTTTTTAAGCCCCCCCCCCCAACCAACAAAAATTTCCCTCGCACGTGCCTTGTGATGTCAAATCTACACTCCAATTCACAAATCTATTACCCCTTTTTTGCAAATGTCAATCAAAGAATTCTGATTGTAGCATCCAATTTTTTTAAATAGCAAAGCCCCCATCTTAAAATATTCTATCGATATCCATTCGTGTTTGTAGGGGAGGCTACCTCCGGTCCATTCTTGGTAAAAAAAACCTTGGGGTTTTCACGATCCGTCTTATAAACTATTGTAGTTCGTCCCCATTTTTGCCTTTTTAAGCCCCCCCCCCCCCACCCACAAAAACTTCCCTCGGACGTGCCTGGTGATGTCAAACCTACACTCCAATTCACAAATCTATTACCCTTTTTTGCAAATGTCAATCAAAGAATTCTGATTACAATCAGAATCCAATTTTTTTAAATAACAAAGCCCCCCGTCTTAAAATATTCTAGCGATATCCATTCGTGTATGTATGGAGAGGCTCCCTCCGGTCCATTCTTGGTACACAAAACCTTGTGATTTTCATGAACCGTCTTATAAAATCAAGTATTTCACCTATTTTTGACTTTTTAAGCCCCCCACCAACAAAAATTTCCCTCGCACGTGCCTGGTGATGTCAAACCTACACTCCAATTCACAAATCTATTACCCCTTTTTTTGCATATGTCAATCAAAGAATTCCGATTGTAGCATCTAATTTTTTTAAATAACAAAGCCCCCCGGCTTAAAATATTCTAGTTATATCAATACGTGTATGTAGGGGAGGCTCCCTCCGGTCAATTCTTGGTACACAAAACCTTGGTATTTTCACAATCCGTCTTACAAACTAATTTAGTTCATCCCCATTTTTGCCTTTTTAAGCCCCCCACCAACAAAAATTGCCTGGTGATGCCACGTTGCCACGTGCCTGGTGATGTCAAACCTACACTCCAATTCACAAATCTATTACCTCTTTTTTTGCAAATGTCAATCAAAGAATTCTGATTGTATCATCCAATTTTTTTAAATAACAAAGCCCCCCGTTTTAAAATATTCTAGCGATATCCATTCGTGTATGTAGGGGAGGCTACCTCCGGTCCATTCTTGGTACACAAAACCTTGGGATTTTCACGATCCGTCTTATAAACGAATGTAGTTCGTTCCCATTTTTGCCTTTTTAAGTCCCCCCCCACCAACAAAAACTTCCCTCGAACGTGCCTGGAGATGTCAAACCTACACTCCAAATCACAAATCCATAACCCCTTTTTTGCAAATGTCAATCAAATAATTCAGATTGTAGCATCCAATTTTTTTAAATAACAAAGCCCCCGTCTTAAAATATTCTAGCGATATCCATTCGTGTATGTAAGGGAGGCTACCTCCGGTCCATTCTTGGTACACAAAACCTTGGGATTTTCAGATCCGTCTACCAAACTAATGTAGTTCATCCCCATTTTTGCCTTTTTAAGCCCCCCCACCAACAAAAATTTTCCTCGCATGTGTCTGGGGGTGTCAAACCTACACTCCAATTCACAAATCTATTACCCCTTTTTTGCAAATGTCAATCAAAGAATTCTGATTGTAGCATCCAATTTTTTTTAAATAACAAAGCCCCCCCCCCGTCTTAAAATATTCTAGCGATATCCATTCGTGTATGTAGGGGAGGCTACCTCCGGTCCATTCTTGGTACACAAAACCTTGGGATTTTCACGATCCGTCTTATAAACTAATGTAGTTCATCCCCATTTTTGCCTTTTTAAGCCCCCCCCCGAACAAAAATTTCCCTCGCACGTGCCTGGTGATGTCAAACCTACAGTCCAATTCACAAATCTATTACCCCTTTTTTTTGCAAATGTCAATCAAAGAATTCTGATTGTAGCATCCAATTTTTTTAAATAACAAAGCCCCCCCCCCCCAGTCTTAAAATATTCTAGCGATATCCATTCGTGTATGTAGGGGAGGCTACCTCCGGTCCATTCTTGGTACACAAAACCTTGGGATTTTCACGATCCGTCTTATAAACCAATGTAGTTCATCCCCATTTTTGCCTTTTTAAGCACCCCCCACACCAACAAAAATTTTCCTCGCATGTGCCTGGTGATGTCAAACCTACACTCCGATTCCCAAATCTATTACCCCTTGTTTGCAAATGTCAATCAAAGAATTCTGTTTGTAACATCCAATTTTTTTAAATAACAAAGTCCCCTTCTTAAAATTTTATAGCGATGTCCATTCGTGTATGTAGGGGAGGCAACCTCCGGTCCATTCTTGGTACACAAAACCTTGGGATTCTCACGATCCGTCTTATAAACGAATGTAGTTCATCCCCATTTTCGCCTTTTTGAACCCTACACCAACAAAAATTCCCCTCGCATGAGCCTGGGAGTATCAAACCTTCACTCCGATTCCCAAATCTATTAGCCATTTTATGCAAAGGTTAATAAAATAATTCTGATTGTAACATCCAATTTTTTTAAATAACAAAGACCCCTTCTTAAGATATTATAGCAATATCCATTCGTGTGTGTAAGGTAGGATACCTCCGGTCCATTCTTGGTACACAAAACCTTGGGATTTTCATGATCCGTCTTATAAACTAATGTAGTTCATCCCCATTTTTGACTTTTTAAGCCCCCCACCAACAAAAATTTCCCTCGCACGTGCCTGGTGATGTCAAACCTACACTCCAATTCACAAATCTATTACCCCTTTTTTTGCAAATGTCAATCAAAGAATTCTGATTGTAGCATCCAATTTTTTTAAATAACAAAGTCCCTGTCTTAAAATATTCTAACGATATCCATTCGTGTATGTAGGGAATGCTACCTCCGGTCCATTCTTGGTACACAAAACCTTGGGATTTTCACGATCCGTCTTATAAACTAATGTAGTTCATCCCCATTTTTGCCTTTTTAAGCCCCCCACCAACAAAATTTCCCTCGCACGTGCCTGGTGATGTCAAACCTACACTCCAATTCACAAATCTATTACCCCTTTTTTTTGCAAATGTAAATCAAAGAATTCTGATTGTAGCATCCAATTTTTTTAAATAACAAAGCCCCTGTCTTAAAATATTCTAGCGATATCCATTCGTGTATGTAAGGCAGGCTACCTCCGGTCCATTCTTGGTACACAAAACCTTGGGATTTTCACGATCCGTCTTATAAACTAATGTAGTTCATCCCCATTTTTGCCTTTTTAAGCCCCCCCCCCACCAACAAAAATTTCCCTCGCACGTGCCTGGGGATGTCAAACCTACACTCCAATTCACAAATCTATTACCCCTTTTTTGCAAATGTCAATCTAAGAATTCTGTTTATAGCATCCATTTTTTTTAAATAGCAAAGCCCCCCCGTTTTAAAATATTCTAACGATATCCATTTGTGTGTATCGGGAAGGCCACCTCCGGTCCATTCTTGGTACACAAAACATTGGTGTTCTCACAATCAGTCTTATAAACGAATTTAGTTCATCCCCATGTTTGCCTTTTTAAGCCCCCCCCCCCCACCAACAAAAATTTCCCTCTCACGTGCCTGGTGATGTCAAAGCTACACTCCAATTCACAAATCTATTACCCCTTTTTTGCAAATGCCAATCAAAAAATTCTGATTGTAGCATCCAATTTTTTTAAATAACAAAGCCCCCCCCCCCGTCTTAAAATATTCTAGCGATATCCATTCGCGTATGTAGGGGAGGCTACCTCCGGTCCATTCTTGGTACACAAAACCTTGGGATTCTCACGATCCGTCTTATAAACTAATGTAGTTCATCCCCATTTTTGCCTTTTTAAGCCCCCCACCAACAAAAATTCCCCTCGCACGAGCCTGGTAATATCAAACCTACACTCCAATTCACAAATCTATTACCCCTTTTATGCAAATGTCAATCAAAGAATTCTGATTGTATCATCCAATTTTTTTAAATAACAAAGCCGTCTTAAAATATTCTAACGATATCCATTCGTGTGTGCAGGAGAGGTTACCTCCGGTCATTTCTTGGGACACGAAATCTTGGGATTTTCACCATCAGTCTTATAAACTTATGTAGTTCATCCCTATGTTTTCCTTTTTAAACCCCCCTCAAACAAAAATTCCCCAAGCACTAGCCGGGTAATATCAAACCTTCACTCCAATCCACAAATCTATTGCACATTTTATGCAAATGTCAATCAAAGAATTCTGATTGTAGTATCCAATTTTTAAATAACTAAGCCCCCTGTCTTAAAATATTCTAGCGATATCCATTCGTGTATGTAGGGGAGGCTACCTCCGGTCCATTCTTGGTACAAAAAACCTTGGGATTTTCACGATCCGTCTTATAAACTAATGTAGTTCATCCCCATTTTTGCCCTTTTAAGCCCCCCCACCAACAAATATTTTCCTCGCAGGTGCCTGGTGATGTCAAACCTACACTCCAATTCACAAAAAAATTACCTTTTTTTTTTTTTTTTTTTTTTTGCAATTGCAAAACAAACAATTCTGATTGTTGCATCCAATTCTTTATATAAAAAAGCCAACACACATGTAAACACGGTGCTTTCAAAAACTCATCTGATTGAAAACATGTTTAAAGGTGCCAAGGAACGTAATCTCCTCAAAACTTAATTTTTTTGCCAAAAAAAAAAAAGGAGTCAAATGATACAACCATGTGTAATTCTTATCATAGAATGTTCACGTGTAAGTCTAATGTCTCAGGCATGGGTTTTTCTTGCGCAATTCCAATGTTTATTTTCATGTAGGTTTTCAATCTATTACACTTTTGACCATATTCTTGTACGGTTGAAACTGTACGGTTGAAAGTGCCTAATAGGTTACTACTTGCTAAGAAGGATTTTTCAGGCTGAATCGTCTGCAAGAAATTTTACGAACAGGGTTTTTTTTTTTTAGCAAGGATGAAATTGTCCGGAGGGAATTTTATGGGGGGGGGGTGTATTTTACGTGGTATGAAATTTTTACGGAGGAATTTACCGTGAGGGGAAGAAATTTTTCATGGAGGGTGACCAAATTTGCCAGCAATATTTGAAAAACGATCAAAATTTAAATAAAAAAACAAGTTTTTTTCAACTGAAGGTAAGGAGCAACATTAAAACTTAAAACGAACATAAATTATTCCGTATATGAAGGATTTGTGCCCTCCTCAATACTCTGCTCTTTACGATAAAGTTTTACTGTGTGTCCATATTTTTTAAGAACGACTCCTGAAGCACAAGTGCCGTTTTATTAGAATAGGAAGCTTTTTAAAGTGCTAAACACTTTACGTGAAGAGCAAGCTTTGAGGAGGGGGTCAACCCCTTCATATATGGAAAAATTTCTGTTCATTTTTATTTTTAATATTGCTCCTTACTTTCTGTAGAAAGAACTCGTTTTTTATTTCTTTAATCCCATCCAGGACGCATACAGGGGGATAAGCGCTCGGGGTCTTTTATTTTTATCCTCCCCCGAAATAGTTTCTGCGTACAAGTCTGGGTCACATGCTGCCCGTAAGCTTCGTAAATAAGCTAAGTAAGTAAGTTTTCAGACCCCCATCTTAAACAAAAACAAAAAGAAAGGAGAGAAGAAAAGAGAAAATTCAAACAAGGAGACTGAATTTCCATTTCGGTTTCCGTTTGAAATGAACATTTAATTTTCTTATTTAAACTTTCTTCTACGAATGATTTTTTGCTTATTTCAAATAAAGAACTATTTCAAATGGAAGAACTTCTTTCAAATTCGTTTTTTCTTTGATATAAATTATAAATGTCTATATGCAACAATAAAAAAAAGTTTCTGTAGGAACAAGTAATAAAAACCAGGCATTCACAGACTTAATACTTCCCAAATCAAAACAAAGACAGTGACTTCCCCAAAATCACATACATCTAAAGGATAAAATATATATATATATATATATATATATATATATATATATATATATATATATATATATATATATATATATATATATATATATATATATATATATCAAAAGGATATATAAAGGATTAATGAAAAAAAGGAAAAGAAAATGAAGGTTTCTATAGGCCGAGGACGCATCCAGAATTCTTGTTCGGGGGAGGGGGGGAAGTTCTAGTAAAAAACTAGAATTCACAAAAGATTTATTTTTATACATTTTAGTTACGTTCTTTTTTTACGTTTTTCAGCCATAGACTTACTACTTTACCAAAGAGAGACAATTTTTCTCATAATCTATATATATTATAGACTAATTCTTAATAAAAAGCACCCATAAAGATGACTTTTGTGCCAAAAAAAAGTGATTTTTCAGCCTGTGTGGTCTCGAAACGCATTTGAACATTACTTTCATAATTGTGTTAGAAATAAGTTACTGAAGATTATGAATATGATTTTTGAAAAAGGGGAAGTACCTAACGATGTAGGTAGTAAATTAATTAGTAATATGATACTTTTTAGACTGAGAGATAGCGTAGACAAAGTTTTAAGAGAAGAACAGTGAGGTTTTAGAAAAGGTAGAAGATGTATCGACCAAATTTTCACTCTTAGGCCAATAATTGAAAAGTGCCTGAGTTTTCAAACACCTTTGGTCCTCAGTTTTATAGATTATGAGCAGGCGTTCGATTCTGTTGATAGAAGAGCTTTAGTAAAGGTTTTATCCTTGTATGGTATACCAGACAAACACATTAAAGTGATTAGTGGTATGTACGAGAATAACACTGCTGCGGTGAGGTTAGCAGCTGGTTTTGTATTAAATCAGGAGTTAAGCAGGGTTGTGTTATATCCCACATTATATGGATTATTTTGATGGACTTTGTCATAAGGAGCATAGGAAAGGCAATGGGAGACCACGGAATCAAATGGGGAGGGAAAAGTCTCCTGGACTTGGATTATGCTGATGATTTAAGCATCCTAGATGAAAGTGTGAGCAAAATGAATGAAGTTTTAGAGGTTGTGGGAGTTCAGGGTGCTAGAATTGGTATTGAAAATTAATGTTAGGAAGACTAAGTCACTAAGGCTAGGAATAAGTGAAGATGACTAGGTGACGTTGGGTAATAAAAAGATTGATCAAGTGGGCAGCTTCACTTACCTTGGTAGTATTATTAGTAAAGACGGTGGGAGCTGAGAAGATGTCAAAAGTAGATTAGCCAAGGTTCAAGGTGTTTTTTCACAGATAAAAAAAGTCTGGAAGAACAGGAAGACAAGTCTACAAACCAAGATTAGAATATTAGAAGCTACAGTGATGACTGGTCAAATATGGCTCTGAAGCATGGACGCTCTGAAAAGCGGATGAAGATTTGCTAGATGTTTTTCAGAGAAATTGCTTACGGATTGTTTTAGGTAGCTGACTGACTAACCGTATGTCATACAGTACGCTGTACAAAAAATGTGGTTCAATACCCCTCTCTAGGGCTATAATGGGAGAAAGTTAGAGATGGCTAGGACACGTTGTGCGGATGAAGGATGACAGAGTGCCAAAGATTGTTCTTTTCGGCCAACCATCAAGGGCTAAACGGAAAGCAGGTCGTCCCCGTCTGGAGTGGGAGGACGTCATAAAGAAAGATTAAAGGAAATGGGAACTTTGTGGGCGGGTGTAAAAAGAAAGGCTTTGAATAGATTGGGATGGAGGAGGAACCTGCGTGGCTGTGTTGGTCTCAAGCGGCTTGATGCTGCGGTGAGTTGTTAGTAGTAATGGTAGTAGTTTATGACTATTTATTGTTATAATATAAGTTATCAAAAGGAATACATTTTTGAACTTATCCGCCATTTCTACAGCAATCTAGAAAGCATGCTATCTACACTGAACGGCACTTGAATTAGTTGTTGTTGTTGAATACCATGCTTATATTAATCTATCTCAGAGTTTGACAACCAATTTCGCTGGATTGTTATGATGATCTCCAGGGGGATTCATCCTTATTGACATACAGCAATCACTCCAATGAAGAATTTATGTTAAGCTACCATGAAAGCTTTTAATATTGCTTTAAACATTAAAAGTCTTTAATGTCGTGCTTTCTTTATCTGATTTTTTTGCAAAGATAATAATAACAATGAAAAAACAAAAAAAAGAAAAAAGAAACGAAACTAAACAAAGCACATATTTTCCTCATAATCTATATGTTCTATACACTAATTCCTAATAAAAATCGTTCGTCACAAATAAGGCCATATCCAGGGGGGATACAGAGTTTGATTACCCTCCTCTCCCCTCCAATTTTTTTTCAACTCAAACAAAAATACATATAAACAAATTTTTGATGCGTTTTGAAAGTTTTTCTGGTCCCCCCCAGCCCCCGAACAAAAATCCTGAATACGCCCTTGGTCACAAAGATTAATTTCAACATCAGTCAAATATTGCTTTAAGGTTTATTTGTCGTTATATGTCATTACACATTCATTTTTCACAGGAATCTAGCTTTGAATATGTCTGCCATTTTTAAAGCTATCGTATATATAGCGAAAATAATTTGAAGGAAAATGTACAGCGTATAGGTAAATTATGCTTTACCTAACGGGGCTGAGACAGCGATAATATTTTTTAATAAATTACGTATCTTAGCCATCAGTAGGAAAAACGGTATTCATAGCCTTAATTACAACAATAGAAAATTGCTACAAAACATGCTATGGTTTCATCAATGGGTCCCCAACCGAAAACTTTACATACTGAGAGTTCGGTGCAGCCATTGATGGGATAGGAAATCATTGGCGAAAATCATTGTGAAGCTATCGATACGTAATTCCATGGTTAGTAGAAACTGAATTGAATTCTGATGATCAGAATTTCATTTTCGACAAGGAGAATTCCATACCCAAACCGAAGATGTACTCTTTAGACTTCCTAATATTTGGAAGATGCTATGAAAAGTCTGTTATTGATGCAAAACATAATTTTTTGCTGTATCGATGGGACTCGAACAGACAAACTCCTGAATGGTTCGGGCACAGACGGGAATAGAAATGGTAGGAATCTCCAGCTGCAAACTTTACGAAAGAGTAATATATAGTATGACGTATAAAGGCGCAGTTTAACGTGTTTTACGCTTACTAGGACGCTTTTGACCTTAGGAAAGTAACATAAAGGTCGCGCACGCTATGAGAAAAGACAAAATATAGTAGGAAGCATAGCAACACACATGATTCATTTCAAGCATAATTTGAAATATGTTCTTATTTGCAAGGGGCTATGTAAGGGGCAAGGGGCTATGTGCACTGAAGGGGCTATGTGAACATCAGACGTATACGCAAAAATATATGTGTAGAAATATCGGAAATCGGTGTGAATTAAAGCATTGTATTACAACGTATTTTAAGCTCAGCAAGATAGTACGATGCAGACTAAACTCAGCAATGAATAATAAAGATCAAGTAAAGAACATAAAAATTGAAGATCAAGTAAACTATAAAACAGAATACAATGTAATAACAGAGAAAAAGGATGAAAATGTTACCTGTTGTAAAGGTACAGATTGAGATCTAAGAAGTGCTGGCAGATTATTCTGATTGTCCAATCCCATGTCACTGCAAGGTATATCGCCGCCTATGAACCGAGGGTTAACACCAACAATCCCTGCAGACATATGACGGCGCCTAAAATTAGAAAAAAATCAATGATTATGCCGTTATTTTACACTTACTATATAATATGCAATGATTGGAAACAATTGAGACTAAAGGAAAGAAAATAATATTAATAACTTAATTGTATTAATAATTATAATAAAAATATTTATTAAAAAGTAATTCATTAAAATCAAAAATTAATTGATAAATAATAATTAAAAATTAATTAATAATTAAAAATACTTACCAACAATTAAATATCAAATTTAATCACAATATATGAATAACAGTTTAATAGCAATAATAATTTCATTGTGTTAATAATTGTAATAATAATATTAACTAAAAAACAATTAACTAGAATTAAAAATTAATTGATGATTAGCAATTAAAATCAATTAATGATTAAAAATATTTACTAATAATTAATAACTCAACAATAATAACAATTTAATTGCATTAATTGTTATAATAATAATATTAACTTAAAAAATAATTAATTAAATTAAAACAAAAAAATAGCAAATTGTGCACTGACAATGATTCTTCTCTTCTATTTTTGACGGTAAAACTGAAACACCGACCGTGAGTGTTTTTACTTGATCGAGCCGCACATGGGTTTCCGAGTGCATGTGTTTTTGTGCATTATTTTTGGCTTGATTATGCCTATTTCCATTTCTTCAGTCAAAATTGTCATTAGTTTCAAACTCAGTCCATAAGTTAAAGCTCAAGACTAGGCTATTTTTATTTTACATAGGTTCACTACTACTCCACTTGAAACAAATGCAAAATCCTCTCACTGCTCCCTTATGATCCATATTCTTTATCTATAATGCGCTAATGTTAACCAGTTCAATAGTAGGTTGAAATGCTACCTTCTGGGAGGCTGTGTATGATTAGCACGCGGTCATGACCTTACTGCTGCTAACTCGTAAGAAAACACCTGGTTATTTTTGGAAAGTGCATGAGAGAGAGAGGGGGGGGGGTCTGAAGTTAGCAAACTCTAAGGTACGACTTATCATCGTTGTCTTACGGTTCATGTTCTCCGTCTATGCACTGCTTCATTGAATCGAATAATAAAAATTTTCACCCAGTTTATTTTTTTCGTCAGAAAATGCTCAATAAACATCTTCTTGTAATCTATACATAAAATCGAATGCATGTCAGTGTAAACCTCTGTTTAGTTCTTTATTTGTATGCCCTTTTTATTGGCAGATGTAATAGTTTACGTAAATTCCAAAGATAGACGATAAACGTTGGTACATGGTCTTTATTAAATAACGTGAGAATATACACAGAGAAAATAAGGTAGCACAAGAACAACTAGCTACGACGAAGGCGAAAGATGGACTGCCTTTAGAAGTGTACCAAGAGTATAACTTTCCTGGAACGGAAGTTCCAGCTATTGGTTGTTCGCCCATGCCAGGGAACGAACCCTTTCCCACGACTAGCCTTAGTCCCAAAAGCCCCCCCCCCCCCTGGACTGCTCTCGTTGACATATACATGGCCAAATCTCTAAGAAACGAGACACCAGGAAAAGCCTTCTCGAATTTATGTTCCAAATACTTTACATCAGTGTATGTGTGACCTGTATGCATTACTCGTCCGATGACCAAGAAACCTTAAAAAGTTGTTGAGTGCAATCCTGCGAAGATTTTAAGATATAAAATCCTCACCCCAAGGCCATCTTAATATTTTTCATGCTGACTGAAATTACAGACCCCTTAGCACAAATACTTGACAGTTTTCTCCGTTCAAATTATTCACTTATTTTGGGTATTAAATATCCAACCACGCCCAACGGGTAAGTTGATAATTATAACCTAATTTTTCAAATACTGAAAAAAAGATCGTTATTTTGCCTGTGGAGAAAATTTTCTACGTGGGGAGGGATTTTCCGATAAGGAAGAATTTTCCACTGAGGGGGGCATTCTGATGAAGAAGAATTTTCCTTGAATTTCTTTCCTTTTGAGGTCGCAACAAGGCGCGACTAAGTACAAAGAACGAATCGTTATTTCTGCTTTTTGCGGAGCCACAGGAATAGAATGTTCTACCGGAGGGAAAATGGCTAATAGAAAATGTTAATCAGATCCAGAGTAAGTTGACACGTTACCTTTTGGCAAGTTAACAATGATTTTACTCTTTGTTAATTAGGACTTTGTTTTTACAGGTAAAGTTTTGAATGTGTAATTGATTGTAAGAATGGAAACAATCTTACTTAACAACCTAAAAGATTTACCTGATTAAAAAAAAAAAAATTTTCATTGTTTGAAAAAGTTATAAATACTGTTTTGCTAATAAATTTATCTTTAATTAATCTTATTACTTCTTTGAGTCGGAAATAGCTATTTTTTATCTAGTTCTTCCTAAAAGATTATTCTGTTTAGTTTTCATAATAGAGCTTTCACAACAATTTTCCGCATTTTTTTTTTAATTAGGCACCGGAAAACACGGCGGATATCCACCATTTTTATTGCATTCAATCACAGAATTTTTGAATAAAAGTCAGTGTGCATTAAGTGTCTAACCCACACAGGCCTTGAACTATATAATTTTAAAGTATATGCTGGATGTATCTATTGGTATCAAAATTCCGTTTTTTAGAATTTCGGTTACCATTGAGCCGGTTCGCTCCTTACTTACAGTTTGTTGCCACGAGTTTGATAATTTTAAAGTATTTGTTATTCTTCAGAAGCTTTTAATTTACATTTGACATCCAAATCCAGCATATACTTCTTATTTCTTCTAGCATATACTTCTTCTATTTCCTAACAATGCTACTAAAACAATATTAGGAAGAACAATAGAAAACTACAAAATAATATAAACTATCGCAATGTCTAAAGTAACAAGCCATCAGAGTCAACCCCCCCCCCTGGACCCACCTTAGGTCTGCTCGTACCTGAAAACCCCAATTTTCGATAGTTTATTACTTTATATTACTTCCAATCGTTTTTAGGGCAACACCACATTTTCGTCAGTGTTGCCACGCTGAGCCGTAGAAATAAATAAGCAAAATAACTAGTTAAATCTGACAATACTTTCCGTCCGTGAAAACACAAACATTAACGATATGTTGATTTCTAAAGGCATTAAATAAAAAAAAACAAGTTTTTTTTAACTGAAATAAGGAACGACGTTAAAACTTAAAACGAACAGAAATTATTCCGTATATGAAAGGGGCTGTCAGTAGAGAAGCCCTAATATCTCCTGGGGGGGCTCCATATATGGGCATAGAGTCCCTAGGGAGAACACCTGTGCTGTCAGTCCGACGGGGCACCATATATGGGCATGGAATCCCCAGGGAGAACACGTTTCCGAGGAATTGATTGCGTAACCTAGCCTAACCTCATGAGCTCATGACGGGGCACCATATATGGGCATACACTCCCTAGGGGAAATGGATTTCTGAGAAATTGATTGTGTAATCGAAGGGGAAGTGGATTTCCGAGAACTTGATTGCGTAATCGATTGGGAGTTTTATTGATCCAATAACGGGAAACAAATCACGTGTCTCCTTCTAAGCCAATCAGAGGGCTGGTTACATATTAGCGGGGGAGGATTGCAGAGAATATAAGGAAAGGATTTTTGCTATAGTTTTTTTTATTAGTCTGTGCATAGAATTCAAAGGAGTGAGAAGAAGAACAGTTTGACTTTACTCATTTGGATATATATTTGTGTTGATGAGTGGGATGTTTACCCTATTAGAAGTTGATAGTGGAGTTGATGGCAATACTACAAGAGCACCAAACTTCTGATCATTGGATCAGAAGTTTAAGAGTCTCATATTTTAAAATGGTCGACAGGTCTAATGAATATACCTTCGACATTCCTAACATGACATAACTGGAGACAGGAATCCCGCTAGACCTGGGTCAGTGACCCTAATCATACATATTAATCATATTCACACATAGGCTTTAGTAGAATAGTTAGACATGTTTGGTCTCGATTGTCTGAATGGCTTGGGGCCTTTAGGAATCGTTCATTAGGACAATTCCCTGGAGCTTCCCAGTGAAATGCCCCTGAAGCAACAGGCGCACCTTAGAAACTAAAATGTGTGATGCTTTGTTTCTAGTTATCAAACAGTTCGTGGTAACAGTAGGAATGACCTATCGACTCGTGACAGTACACCATATATGGGCAGAGAATCCCTAGGGAGAACACCTGTGCCGTCAGTCCGACGGGGGCACCATATATGGACATGGAATCCCCAGGGAGGAATCCCCAATCCCGTTTCCGAGAAATTGGTGTTCGTCCAGGAAAATTGTCTCCGGGGCGAAGTTTATTAATGTCTGATGGATGATGTCAAGGTTGATTGATTTGTTGATGTCCGTCCAGGAGAACTGTTTCCGGGCGAAGTTCACTAATGTCTGACGGATGATGTCAAGGTTGATTGATTTGTTGATGTTCATCCAGGAGAATTATCTCCGGGCGAATGTTTTGATCTTAGAGATGAAGAGATTAATGCGGGAAAGGGTTTTCTAGGAATTTCAAATATGACAGCGCAGGTTTGTCAAAACAAAAGGAACACGCAGAAATTACGTTTAGAGATTATTTGGGCGAAACCGTTTTGATACATTTTAGAAGATGATTTAAGCGAAACCGTTTGAGGCATTTTAGATGATTTTAGAAGATGATTTTGAAGAGGATTTGAGGGTGCAACTCTGTGGTCGTTATAATATACAAGTTCTATTGAACAGTGTTGTGAGGTCCTCTACCCCAGCCCCAAAGGGCTCCGATCCCCCTACCCCAACCCCGAAGGAAGCCCCCGGCCCCCAAAGGTCCCCCGGGATCCCAAAGGACCAACCGGCCCCCAAGGGCCCCCGGATCCCCAAAGGGCCCCTCGGGCCCCCAAAGAGCCCCCTCCCCATTTTTTTTAATACTTTTTTTGTGCACTTGAGACACAGAAGGGCCCCCACATTTCAAAAGGCTTTATTATATCTTTTCAGTACAAGTTCCTTTCTTAATGTCATTCCTAAACCCATTTTACAAGTTGAAGTAGCCATCCTTTTCACCCACAACATTACTTTACAGCTTTTTGAATGCCCCAACACCAAACAGTACTTTTCAAAAGGCATTTCAGAACAAGTTCTTTTCTTAATGTCCCTCCTAAACCCATTTTACAAGTTGAAGTACCTATCCTTTTCTCCATAACTTTACTTTACAATCTTTTGCACAACCCAAACATCAAGTAATATTTGTTAATGACATTTCCGAATAAGTTCTTTTCATAATATCCTTTCTAAACCAATTTTAGAGGTTGAAGTACTTATCTTTTTACAAAAAATTTACTTTATAACTTTTTGCATACCACAACATCAAGCAATACTTTTCAAAGGCTTTATTAAATCTTTTCAGAACAAGTTCTTTACGTAATGTCCTTCCTAAACCAATTTTGCAAGTTGAAGTACTCATCTTTTCCCCCACAACTTCACTATAAGGCTTTTCAAATACCCCAACATCAAGCAATACTTTTCAAAAGGCTTTACTATATCTTTTCAGAACAATTTCTTTACGTAATTTTCTTCCTAAACCCTTTTTACAAGTTGAAATACTTATCTTATCCCCCACAACTTCACTTTACGAATTGTTTGCACACCCAAACATCAAGCGATACTTTCCAAAAGGCTTTACTATATCTTTTCAGAACAAGTTTTTTTCTTAATGTCCTTCCTAAACCAATTTTACAAGTTGAAGTAGTTATCTTTTTCACTCCAATTTTACTTTCCGACTTTTTTGCACACCCCAAGATCAAGCAATACTTTTCAAAAGGCTTAATTATATCTTTTCAGAACAAGTTCTTTTCTTATTATCCTTTTTATACCAATTTTACAAATTCTAAATTTTTCCTTAGTAGATAGAAAAATAGATAGAATTTCCCGGACGAAATCTATATCATAGTTGTGAATATTTTCTCGAAAGATAAGCAGTTCTATTTCAATTTTAAATTTTCTCAATGAAGTGAAGAAAAGTTCAAGATCTCTTCTGAATTTTCTCAATGAAAAAGAAATAAGTTATTGATTAATTCTATTTTTCCAAATAATATAAAAATTTTCCACTTCGGTTCAGATCTGTCTCAAAGGGATGAAAAATTTAAAATACTGTTCCAAATTTTTCACAGAAGATAAAAAAGTGCAAGTTCTCATCTGAATTTTACCTAAGAACACAATTCAATTGCAATTTCTACAGAGAAAATAAAAATCTTCCACTTCAGTTCTTTATTTCACAAAGACATAAAGAAATTTAAAGTTCTATTCTAAATTTTTCCGTAGAAGATAGAAAAAGCTATACCATAGTTGTGAATATTTTCCCAGAAGATAAAAAGTTCTACTTCAAATTTAAAATTTTCTCAACGAAGTGAAGAAAAGTTCAAGTTCTATTCTGAATTTTCTCAATGAAAAAGAAATTAACTATTCATCATTTCTATTTTTCCAAATAATATAAAAAATTTTCAGTTTAGTTCAGATCTGTCTCGAAGATATGAGAAATTTTAAATACTCTTCCAAATTTTTCACAGAAGATAAAAAAGTCAAGTTCTCTTCTGAATTTTACCAAAGAACCCACTTCAATTATAATTTCTCCAGAGAAAACAAAAATCTTCCACTTCAGTTCTCTATTTCACAAAGACATAAAGAAATTTAAAGTTCAATTCTAAATTTTTCGGTGGAAGATAGAAAAAGTAATATCATACTTGTGGATATTTCCCCGGAAGATAAGAAGCTCTAGTTCAATTTAAAATTTTCTCAACGAAGTGAAGAAAAGTTCAAGTTCTCTTCTGAATTCTACCAAAGAACACACTTCAATTCTAATTTCTCCAGAGAAAATAAAAATCTTCCACTTAAGTTCTTTATTTCACAAAGACATAAAGAAATTAAAGTTCAATTCTAAATTTGTCGGTGGAAGATAGAAAAAGTAATACCATACTTGTGAATATTTTCCCGGAAGATGAAAAGTTCTAGTTCAATTTAAAATTTTCTCAACGAAGTAAAGAAAAGTTCAAGTTCTCTTCTGAATTTTACCAAAGGACACACTTCAATTCTAATATTTCCAGAGAAAATAAAAATCTTCCACTTCAGTTTTAAGTTCCCCAAAGACATAAAGAAATTTAAAGTTCTATTCTAAATTTTTCCGTAGTAAATAGAAAAAGCTATACCATAGTTGTGAATATTTTCCCGGAAGATAAAAAGTTCTAGTTCAATTTTTAATTTTCTCAACGAAGTGAAGAAAAGTTCAAGTTCTTTTCTGAATTTTACTCAATAAAAAAGAAATTAGTTTTTGATCATTTCTATTTTTCCAAATAATCTAAAAATTTTCCACTTTAGTTCAGATCTGTCTCGAAGAGATGAAAAATTTAAAATACTGTTCCAAATTTTTCACAGAAGATAAAAAAGTTCAAGTTCTCTTCTGAATTTTACCAAAGAAGACAATTCCATTCTAGTTTCTCCAGAGAAAATAAAAATCTTCCAATTCAGTTCTCTATTTCACAAAGACATAAAGAAATTTAAATTTCAATTCTAAATTTTTCGGTGGAAGATAGAAAAAGTAATACCATACTTGTGAATATTTTCACGGAAGAGAAAAGTTCTAGTTCAATTTTAAATTTTCTCAACAAAGTGAAGAAAAGTTCAAGTTCTCTTCTGAATTTTCTCTATGAAAAAGAAATAAGTTATCGATCATTTCTATTTTTCCAAATAATATAAAAATTTTCCACTTCAGTTCAGATCTGTCTCAAAGAGATGAAAATATTCTTAAAACTGTTTAAAATTTTTCAAAGAAGAAGGAAAAGTTTAAGTTCTCTTCTGGATTATACCAAATAACAAACTTCAATTCTAAATTCTCCAGATATAATACTAATCTTAAACTTCAGTTTTAAGTTCCCCAAAGACATAAAGAAATTTAAAGTTCAATTATAAATTTTTCCGTGTTAGATAGAAAAAGCTATTCCATAGTTATGAATTTATTCCCTGAAGATAAAAAGTTCTAGTTCAATTTTTAATTTTCTCAACGAAGTGAAGAAAAGTTCTGTTCTGAATTTTCTCAATGAAAAACAAATTAGTTATTGATCAATTCTATTTTTCCAAGTAATATAAAATTTTCCACTTCAGTTCAGATCTGTCTCAAAGAGATGAAAAATTTAAAATACCGTTCCAATTTTTTCACAGAATATAAAAAAGTTCAAGTTCTCTTCTGAATCTTACCAAAGAACACACTTCAATTCTAATTTCTCCAGAGAAAATAAAAATCTTCCACTTCAGTTCTTTAATTCACAAAGACAAAGAAATTTAAAGTTCAATTCTAAATATTTCGGTGGAAGATAGAGAAAGTGATATCATAGTTGTGAATATTTTCCCGGGATATAGAAAATTCTAGTTTAATTTTAAGATTTCTCAACACATTTAAGAAAAGTTCAACTTCTTTTCTGAATTTTTTCTATGGAAAAGAAATAAGTTTTTTATTAACTCCACTTTCCTAGGAAAAATAAAATTTTTCCAATTCTTTTCTTTATTCGTCAAAGACAAAGAAATTTAATTCAATTCTAAATTTTTAGATGGAAGATAGAAAAAGTAATATTATGATTGTGATTATTTTCCATGAAGATCAAAAGTTTCACTTTATTTCTAATTTTTCTTAAATTCAGTTCCGATTTTTCTCAAAGAGATGAAAAATTTAAAGTTCTGTTCCAAATTTTTCATAGAAGATAGAAAAAGTTATACATTGATTGTGAATATTCGACATGAAGATAAGGAGCTCCACTTTAATTCTGAGTTTTCTCGACGAAGTGCAAAATGTTCAAGTTCTCTTCTGAATTTTCTTAAAGAAGAGAAAAAATTTAGCTCAATTCTGAATTTTACCAATGAAAATTAAAAAACCTTCCATTTCAGTTCTTAATTTCTCAGACACAAACAATTTAAATTTCAGTTCTAAGTTTTTCAGTAGAAGATAGCAAGAGTTATACTATGATTGTGATTATTTTCTAGTGAAGATAAAAAGTTTTACTTTAATTCTAATTTTCTTAAATTCAGTTCCGATTTTTCTCAAAGAAATGAAAAATTTAAAGTTCTGTTCCAAATTTTTTATAGAATATAGAAAAAGTTATACATTGATTGTGAATATTCGACATGAAGATAAGGAGCTACACTTTAATTCTGAGTTTTCTCGAAGAAGTGCAAAATGTTCAAGTTCTCTTCTGAATTTTCTTAAAGAAGAGAAAAAAGCTTCTACTTAAGTTCTTAATTTCTCAAAGACATAAAAAATTTTAAGTTCACTTCTAAATTTTTCCATAGAAGATAGGAAAAGTTATACTATGATTTTGATTATTTTCCAGTGAAGATAAAAAGTTTCAATTTAATTCTAAATTTACTTAAATTGAGTTCCGATTTTTCTCAAAGAGATGAAAAAATTTAAAGTTCTGTTCTAAATTTTTCATAGAAGATAGAAAAAGTTATACATTGATCATGAATATTCACCGTGAAGATAAAAATTTCCACTTTAATTCTAAATTTTCGCAATGAAGTGCAAAATGTTCAAGTTCTCTTCTTTATTTTTCCAAGAAAATAAAAAGGTTCCACTTCAGTTCTGGTTTTTTTCTCAAAGAGATGAAAAATTTAAAGTTCTGTTCTAATTTTAAATTAAATTTTAGCTCCTTTGTCTTATGAATTTACCCCTCAAATTTTTAAATTAGAAAATGAGTGACTCGATCTATTATTAAAGACAATCGTTCAAACTCCTTCATCTAACCTCCAAAACAATAGGTTAGGTTAGGTATAAATAAATATTAATAAATAAATAGAAACATTTCTACATGTTTAAGTTAGGTTAGGTTACCTTATCATGAGCGCTCATGATAAGTTAACCTAACCTTTTCCGGCGAGCATGGTTAGGTTAGGCTAGATAAAGTTAAGTTAGATTAGGTGAGGCTAAGTTAGGTTAGCCTACGTACGCTTCAGTTAGGTTAGGTTAGGTGAGAGACAGAAAAAAAGTTAGGTGTATGATTAGGTTAGGTTAGATTAAGTTAGGCTAGGTTAGCCTACGTACGCGCGCGTACGTAGGCTAACTTAACCTAATCTATCTTAATCTAACCTAACCTAATCATACACCTAACTTTTTGCCTGTCTCTCACCTAACCTAACCAAAGTGAAGCGTACGTAGGCTAGCCTAACCTAACTTAACCTAACCTAATCTAGCCTAACCTAACCTAACCATACTCGCCGGAAAAGGTTAGGTTAACTTATCATGAGCGCTCCATGTTAAGTTACCCTAACCTAAGAAACCTTACCCTAACTCTTCTTTAAGAAAATTCAGAAGAGAACTTGAACATTTTGCACTTCTTCGAGAAAACTCAGAATTAAAGTGGAGCTCCTTATCTTCATGTCGAATATTCACAATCAATGTATAACTTTTTCTATCTTCTATGAAAAATTTGGAACAGAACTTTAAATTTTTCATCTCTTTGAGAAAAATCGGAACTGAATTTAAGAAAATTAGAATTAAAGTGAAACTTTTTATCTTCACTGGAAAATAATCACTTTTCCTATCTTCTACAGAAAAATCTAGAACTGAACTTTAAATTTTTTATGTCTGAGAAATTAAGAACTGAAATGGAAGGTTTTTTCATTTTCATTGGTAAAATTCAGAATTGAGCTAACTTTTTTCTCTTCTTTAAGAAAATTCAGAAGAGAACTTGAACATTTTGCACTTCGTCGAGAAAACTCAGAATTAAAGTGGAGCTCCTTATCTTCATGTCGAATATTCACAATCAATGTATAACTTTTTCTATCTTCTATGAAAAATTTGGAAAAGAACTTTAAATTCTTTATCTCTTTGAGAAAAATTGGAACTGAATATAAGAAAAATTAGAAATAAAATGAAACTTTTGACCTTCATGAAAAATAGTCACAATCATAGTATTACTTTTTCTATCTTCCATCTAAAAATTTAGAATAGAACTTTAAATTTCTTTATGTCTTTGTGAAATAAAGAACCGAAGTGGAAAATTTTTATTTTCCCTAGAAAAATTGAGTTAATCAATAACGTATTTCTTTTCCATAGGGAAAATTCAGAAGAGAAGTTGAACTTTTCTTCACTTCGTTGAGAAAATTTTACTTTTTCTATCTTCCAACGAAATATTTAGAATTGAACTTTAAATTTCTTTATGTCTTTGTGAAATAAAGAACTGAAGTGGAAGATTTTTATTTTCTCTGGAGAAATTAGAATTGAAGTGTGTTCTTTGGTAAAATTCAGAAGAGAACTTGATCTTTTTTAGATTCTGTGAAAAAATTGGAACGGTATTTTAAATTTTTCATCTCTTTGAGACAGATCTGAACTGAAGTGAAAAATTTTTATATTATTTGAAAAAATAGAATTGATCAATAACTAATTTCTTTTTCATTGAGAAAATTCAGAACAGAACTTGGAAATTTTCTTCACTTCGTCGATAAAATTTAACATTGAGCTATAACATTTTATCTTCAAGAAATAAATTTATAGCTATATCATAGCTTTTTCTATCTACCATGGAAAAAATTAGAATAGAACTTTAAATTTCTTTATGTCTTTGGGGAACTTAAAACTGAATTTTAAGATTAGTTTTATATCTGGAGAATTTACAATTGAAGTTTGTTCTTTGGTAAAATTCAGAAGAGAACTTGAACTTTTCTTCACTTCGTTGAGAAAATTTTAAATTGAACTAGAACTTTTTATCTTCCGGGAAAATATTCACAAGTATGGTATTACTTTTTCTATCTTCCAACGAAATATTTAGAATTGAACTTTAAATTTCTTTATGTCTTTGTGAAATAAAGAACTGAAGTGGAAGATTTTTATTTTCTCTGGAGAAATTAGAATTGAAGTGTGTTCTTTGGTAAAATTCAGAAGAGAACTTGATCTTTTTTAGATTCTGTGAAAAAATTGGAACGGTATTTTAAATTTTTCATCTCTTTGAGACAGATCTGAAGTAGAAAATTTTTATATTATTTGGAAAAAAAGAATTGATCAATAACTAATTTCTTTTTCATTGAGAAAATTCAGAACAGAACTTGAACTTTTCTTCACTTCGTTGATAAAATTTAAAATTGAGCTAGAACTTTTTATCTTCTATGAAAATATTCCTAGGTAGGTACAGCTTTTTCTATTTACTACAGAAAAAATTTAGAATTGAACTTAAAATTTCTTTATGTCTTTGGGGAGCTTAAAACTGAATTTTAAGATTTTTATTATATCTGGAGAATTTAGAATTGAAGTTTGTTCTTTGGTAAAATCCAGAAGAGAACTTAAACTATTTTTTCTTCTTTGAAAAATGTGAAACAGTTTTAAAAAATTTTTCCTCCCTTTGAGACAGATCTGAACTGAAGTGGAAAATTTTTATATTATTTGGAAAAATAGAAATGATCAATAACATTTCTTTTTCATAGAGAAAATTCAGAAGAGAGCTTGAACTTTTCTTCACTTCGTTGAGAAAATTTAAAATTGAACTAGAACTTTTTCTCTTCCGTGAAAATATTCACAAGTATGGTATTACTTTTTCTATCTTCCACCGAAAAATTTAGAATTAAACTTTAGATTTCTTTATGTCTTTGTGAAATAGAGAACTGAAGTGGAAGATTTTTGTTTTCTTTGGAGAAATTAGAATTGAATTGTGCTCTCTGGTAAAATTCAGAGGAGAACTTGAACTTTTTTATCTTCTGTGAAAAATTTGGAACAGTATTTTAAATTTTTCATCTCTTCGAGACAGATCTGAACTAAAGTGGAAAATTTTTAGATTATTTGGAAAAATAGAAATGATCAATAACTAATTTCTTTTTTATTGAGAAAATTCAGAATAGAACTTGAACTTTTCTTCACTTCGTTGAGAAAATTAAAAATTGAACTAGAACTTTTTACCTTCCAGGAAAATATTCACAACTATGGTATATCTTTTTCTATTCACTACGGAAAAAATTTAGAATATAACTTTAAATTTCTTTGTGTCTTGGGTGAATTTAAAACCGAAGTTGATAATTTTTATTTTCTCTGGAGATATTACAATTGAATTGTTTTCTTTGGTAAAGTACCGAAGATAACTTCTTTTCGTTGATAAAATTATAAATTGAAAAAGAGCTTTTTATCTTCCAGGAAAATATTCTCAACTATGGCATTACTTTTTCTATCTTCCACCGAAAAATTTAGAATTGAACTTTAAATTTCTTTATGTCTTTGTGAAATAAAGAACTGAAGTGGAAGATTTTTATTTTCTCTGGAGAAATTAGAATTGAATTGTGTTCTTTGGTAAAATTCAGAAAAGAACTTGAACTTTTCTTCACTTCGTTGAGAAAATTTTAAATTGAACTAGAACTATCTTCTGGGAAAATATTCACAAGTATGGTATTACTTTTTCTATCTTCCACCGAAAAATTTAGAATTGAACTTTAAATTTCTTTATGTCTTTGTGAAATAGAGAACTGAAGTGGAAGATTTTTGTTTTCACTGCAGAAATTAGAATTGAATTGTGTTCTTTGGTAAACTTCAGAGGAGAACTTGAACTTTTTTATCTTCTGTGAAAAATTTGGAACAGTATTTTAAATTTTTCATCTCTTCGAGACAGATCTGAACTAAAGTGGAAAATTTTTAGATTATTTGGAAAAATAGAAATGATCAATAACTAATTTCTTTTTTATTGAGAAAATTCAGAATAGAACTTGAACTTTTCTTCACTTCGTTGAGAAAATTAAAAATTGAACTAGAACTTTTTACCTTCCAGGAAAATATTCACAACTATGGTATATCTTTTTCTATTCACTACGGAAAAAATTAAAATAAAACTTTAAATTTCTTTATGTCTTTGGGGAACTTAAAACTGAAGTGGAAGATTTTTATTTTCTCTGGAGAAATTAGAATTGAAGTGTGTTCTTTGGTAAAATTCCGAAGAGAACTTGAACTTTCCTTGACTTCGTTGAGAAAATTTTAAATTGAACTAGAACTTTTTATCTTCCGTGAAAATATTCATAAGTATGGTATTACTTTTTCTATATACTATGGAAAAATTTAGAATAGAACTTTAAATTCATTTGTGTCCTTGTGAAATAAAGAACTGAAGTGGAAGATTTTTATTTTCTCTGGAGAAATTAGAATTGAATTGTGTTCTTTAGTAAAATTCAGAAGAGAACTTGAACTTTTTTAGATTCTGTGAAAAAATTGGAACGGTATTTTAAATTTTTCATCTCTTTGAGACAGATCTGAACTGAAGTGGAAAATTTTTATATTATTTGAAAAAATAGAATTGATCAATAACTAATTTCTTTTTCATAGAGAAAATTCAGAACAGAACTTGAACTTTTCTTCACTTCGTTGAGAAAATTAAAAATTGAACTAGAACTTTTTATCTTCAGGGAAAATATTCAGAGCTATGGTATAGCTTTTTCTATCTACTACGGAAAGATTTAGAATAGAACTTTAAATTTCTTTATGTCTTTGGGGAGCTTAAAACTGAAGTTTAAGATTTTTATTTTCTCTGGAGAAATTAGAATTGAAGTTTGTTCTTTGGTAAAATTCAGAAGAGAACTTGAACTTTTCTTCACTTCGTTGAGAAAATTTTAAATTGAACTAGATCTTTTTATCTTCCGGGAAAATATTCACAAGTGTGGTATTACTTTTTCTATCTTCCAACGAAAAATTTAGAATTGAACTTTAAATTTATTTATGTCTTTGTGAAATAAAGAACTGAAGTGGAAGATTTTTATTTTCTCTGGAGAAATTATAATTGAAGTGTGTTCTTTGGTAAAATTCAGAAGAGAACTTGATCTTTTTTAGATTCTGTGAAAAAATTGGAACGGTATTTTAAATTTTTCATCTCTTTGAGACAGATCTGAAGTGGAAAATTTTTATATTATTTGGAAAAATAGAATTGATCAATAACTAATTTCTTTTTCATTGAGAAAATTCAGAAGAGAACTTGAACCTTTCTTCACTTCGTTGAGAAAATTAAAAATTGAACTAGAACTTTTTATCTTCAGGGAAAATATTCAAAAGTATGGTATAGCTTTTTCTATGTACTACGGAAAAAATTTAGAATAGAACTTTAAATTTCTTTATGTCTTTGGGGAACTTAAAACTGAAGTTTAAGATTTTTATTTTCTCTGGAGAATTTAGAATTGAAGTTTGCTCTTTGGTAAAATTCAGAGGAGAACTTGAACTTTTCAATCTTCTTTGAAAAATGTGGAACAGTTTTAAATAATTTCTCCTACTTTTTAGACAGATCTGAACTGAATTGTAAAATTCTTATATTATTTGGAAAAATATAAATGATCAATAACATTTCTTTTTCATAGAGAAAATTCAGAAGAGAACTTGAACTTTTCTTCACTTCGTTGAGAAAATTTTAAATTGAACTAGAACTTTTTATCTTCCGGGAAAATATTCACAAGTATGGTATTACTTTTTCTATCTTCCACCGAAAAATTTAGAATTGAACTTTAAATTTCTTTATGTCTTTGTGAAATAAAGAACTGAAGTGGAAGATTTTTATTTTCTCTGGAGAAATTAGAATTGAAGTGTGTTCTTTGGTAAAATTCAGAAGAGAACTTGAACTTTTCTTCACTTCGTTGAGAAAATTTTTAATTGAACTAGAACTTTTTATCTTCTGGGAAAATATTCACAAGTATGGTATTACTTTTTCTATCTTCCACCGAAAAATTTAGAATTGAACTTTAAATTTCTTTATGTCTTTGTGAAATAGAGAACTGAAGAGGAAGATTTTTGTTTTCTCTGGAGAAATTAGAAATGAATTGTGTTCTTTGGTAAAATTCAGAAGAGAATATGAACTTTATTATCTTCTGTGAAAAATTTGGAATAGTATTTTAAATTTTTCATCTCTTCGAGAAAGATCTGAACTAAAGTGGAATTTTTTTATATTATTTGGAAAAATAGAAATGATCAATAACTAAGTTATTTTTCATTGAGAAAATTCAGAGTAGAACTTGAACTTTTCTTCACTTTGTTGAAAAAATTTTAAATTGAACTAGAACTTATTACCTTCCGGAAAAATGTTCAAAACTATTGTATAGCTTTTTCTATCTACTAAGGAAAAATTTAGAATTTGTAAAATTGGTTTCAGAAGGATATTAAGAAAAGAACTTGTTCTGAAAAGATATAATAAAGCCTTTTGAAAAGTATTGCTTGATCTTGGGGTGTGCAAAAAAGTCGTAAAGTAAAGTTGTGGTGAAAAAGATAACTACTTCAACTTGTAAAATTGGTTTAGGAAGGACATTAAGAAAAAAACTTGTTCTGAAAAGATTTAATAAAGCCTTTTGGAAAGTATTGCTTGATGTTTGGGTGTGCAAAAAAGTCGTAAAGTAATGTTGTGGGGAAAAAGATAAGTACTTCAACTTGTAAAATGGGTTTAGGAAGAAAATTACGTAAAGAACTTGTTCTGAAAAAATATAATAAAGCCTTTTGAAAAGTATTGCTTGATGTTGGGGTATTTTAAAAGCCTTATAGTAAAGTTGTGGGGGGAAAAGATGAGTACTTCAACTTGTAAAATTGGTTTAGGAAGGACATTACGTAAAGAACTTGTTCTGAAAAGATATAATAAAGCCATTGAAAAGTATTGCTTGATGTTGGGGTATTCAAAAAGTCGTAAAGTAAAGTTCTGGTGAAAAAGATAAGTACTTCAACTTGTAAAATTGGTTTAAGAAGGACATTAAGAAAAGAACTTGTCCTGAAATGCCTTTGAAAAGTATTGCTTGATGTTGGGGTGTGCAAAAAGTCGTAAAGTAAAGTTATGGGGAAAAGGATGGGTACTTCAACTTGTAAAATGGGTTTAGGAGGGACATTAAGAAAAGAACTTGTTCTGAAATGCCTTTTGAAAAGTACTGTTTGGTGTTGGGGCATTCAAAAAGCTGTAAAGTAATGTTGTGGGTGAAAAGGATGGCTACTTCAACTTGTAAAATGGGTTTAGGAATGACATTAAGAAAGAAACTTGTTCTGAAAAGATATAATAAAGCCTTTTGAAATATGGGGGCCCTTCTGTGTCTCAAGTGCACAAAAAAGTATTAAAAAAATGGGAAGAGGGCTCTTTGGGGTCCCGGGGGCCTTTGGGGGTCCGGGGGGCGGGGTGGTCCTTTGGGAGCCCGGGGGACCTTTGGGGGCCGGGGGCTTCCTTCAGGGTTGGGGTAAGAGGATCGGAGCCCTTTGGGGTTGGGGTAGAGGACCTCACAACACTGCTCAAATAGAGCTTGTGTATTATAACGACCACAGAGATTCACCCTTAAATCCTCTTCTAAAATCCTTTTCTAAAATGCCTCAAACGGTTTCGCTTAAATCATCTTCTAAAATGTCTCAAAATAGTTTCGCCCAAATAATCTCTAAACGTAATTTCTGCGTGTTCCTTTTGTTTTGACATCCCTGCGCTGTCACATTTGAAATTCCTAGGAAACCCTTTCCCGCGTTAATCTCTTCATCTCCAAGATCAAAACATTCGCCCGGAGATAATTCTCCTGGATGAACACCAACAAATCAATCAACCTTGACATCATCCGTCAGACATTAATAAACTTCACCCGGAAACAATTCACCTGGACAAACACCAAAGACATTAATAAACTTCGCCCGGAAACAATTCTCCTGGAAAAACACCAACAAATCAATCAACCTTGACATCATCCGTCAGACATTAATAAACTACACCCGGAAACAATTCTCCTGGACGAACACCAACAAATCAATCAACCTTGACATCATCCGTCAGACATTAATAAACTTCGCCCCGGAGACAATTCTCCTGGACGAACACCAATTTCTCGGAAACGTGTTCTCCCTGGGGATTCCATGCCCATATATGGTGCCCCGGTCAGACTGACAGCACAGGTGTTCTCCCTAGGGATTCTATGCCCATATATGGTGTACTGTCACAAGTCGATAGGTCATTCCCACTGTTACCACGAACTGTTTGATAACTAGAAACAAAGCATCACACATTTTAGTTTCTAAGGTGCGCCTGTTGCTTCAGGGGCATTTCACTGGGAAGCTCCAGGGAATTGTCCTAATGAACGATTCCTAAAGGCCCCAAGCCATTCAGACAATCGAGACCAAACATGTCTAACTATTCTACTAAAGCCTATGTGTGAATATGATTAATATGTATGATTAGGGTCACTGACCCAGGTCTAGCGGGATTCCTGTCTCCAGTTATGTCATGTTAGGAATGTCGTAGGTATATTCATTAGACCTGTCGACCATTTTAAAAAATGAGACTCTCTTAAACTTCTGATCCAATGATCAGCAGTTTGGTGCTCTTGTATTATTGCCATCAACTCCACTATCAACTTCTAATAGGGTAAGCATTCCACTCGTCAACACAAATATATATCCAAATGAGTAAAGTCAAACTGTTCTTCTTCTCACTCCTTTGAATTCTATTCACAGACTAATAAAAAAACTATAGCAAAAATCCTTTCCTTATATTCTCTGCAATCCTCTCCCACTAATATGTAAGCAGCTCTATGATTGGCTTAGAAAGAGACACGTGATTTGTTTCCCGTTATTGGATTAATAAAACTCCGAATTGATTACACAATCAAGTTCTCGGAAATCCACTTCCCCTTCGATTACGCAATAAATTTATCAGAAATCCATTTTCCCCTAGGGACTCTATGCCCATATATGATGCCCCGTCCCAAGCTCATCAGGTTAGGCTAGGTTACGCACTCAATTTCTCGAAAACGTGTTCTCCCGATGGATTCCATGCCCATATATGGTGCCCCGTCGGACTGACAGCACAGGTGTTCTCCCTAGGGACTCTATGCCCATATATGGAGCCCCCCCAGGAGATATTAGGGCTTCTCTACTGCTGTCCCCTCCTCAACACCTCGCTCTGTAGGCTAATGTTTTTTATTGTTAAAAAAAATAGAGTTGTGAGAAAGTCAAACTTTAGCGTAAAGAGCGAGGCGCTGAGGAGGGGACAGCCCCTTTCATATACGGAATAATTTCTGGTCATTTTAAGTTTTAACGTCGTTCCTTACTTTCAGTTAAAAAAACTTGTTTTTTTTTATTTAATTTTTGAACGTGTTTGAATTAAGGCAGGTTTTTATTCTGACTCCCCGTATACGCATATTTATAAAAAGATTTTCATATTAATTTTAGTTTTTTTGGTTGAATGAGTTTCTCAAAAGTTGTTTTATTTTATTTACAAACGTTTTTCTTAGTAATAAGTATACGTAACTTACGTACGGAACTTCTATATTCATATATTTTGAACACGTATATTAGGGTGTTCACCCCCTAGTCAATACCTTGCTCTTTAAGCTAAAGTTCGAATTTTGTTCCAATTCTTTAAAAATGACCCCTTAATCACAAATTTCGTTAATTAGAATAAATAGCTCTTATGAAAGTACTAAAAAATCTTTGGCTTAAAGAGCGAGGTATTGACTAGGGGATGAACCAAATCATATACATTATATTTTCTGTTCGTTTTAACTTTTGATGTTGCTCCTTACTTTCAGTTGAAAAACTTTCTTTTATTTAATTTCTGATCCTTTTCTTTAATAATGATGAGAAATCCGGCACCCCCTTCACAGCAATGTCCCTTCCCCTATGAAAACTTCTTTCATGGAAAGATCCTCCCATATAACCCCCGACCCCCCCCACACACCTTCCATAAAAAATCCTCCCTGAAAACGTCTGTTTACTTCCTAATAATCAATACTAAATGTTAACATTGGGTGAAGTTCATAATTTTCAAGCTTCCCCCCGAGAACTTTGGGTGATTAAGTCATCCTAAAAGTCATAGTTTACATATTTTCGACCATGCTGAACAATATGGCTATCTCAAAATTTTGATCGGGTGACTGGGAAAAAAATGAGCGTGGGAGAGGCCTAGTTGCCCTCCATTTTTTTGGTCCCTTAAAAAGGGCACTAGAACTTTTAATTTCCGTTCCAATGAGCCTTCCCACGAAATTCTAGGACTACTGGGTCGATACGATCACCCCTGGAGAAAAAAAAAAAAAAAAAAAAAAACAACAAATAAACATGCATCCGTGATCTTTATTCTGGCAAAAATGAAAAATTCTACATTTTTGAAGATAGGAGCTTGAAAGCTCTAAAGTTGGGTTATCTGATACGCTGAATCAGATGGTTTGATTGTCATTAAGGTTTTATAATTTTTAGGGGGTCTTTCCCCCTTTTTTTAAAAGTCAACCAAATTTTCTCCGGTGCGTAACTGTTGATGAGTAGGATTAAACTTAATGAAACTTATATATTTGAAATCAGCATTAAAGTGTGATTCTTTTGATGTATCTACTGGGATCAAAATTCCGTTTTTAGAGTTTCGGCTACCATTGAGCCGGGTCACTCCTTACTTTCAGTTCGTTAACACGAACTGTTTGATATACACCTTCAAAGGAAAGTTACAACTTCTTAAGCAGTCTGGTGCCACATGTTTTTTTTTATTATTATTATCTTTTGCTTATTTTTCACCATTTTTTTTAATTAGGCCCCTACTGCTACCAAAAACTGTATAACTGCATATAGAGGCCCTTTTCATTCAATATTAACTTTCGAAATTTTCTTAATTTTTAAAATACAAATAGTTGTAAAAGTTTCCACTTAACCAATCCGAACAATCAGATTTCGTTTCACTGTCCTTGGTACTTCAATTAGTGCATTGTTAAAACTATATGTATACCATTGACGAGTGGCGACTTTCAGTTTCAGGTACGGGAAAGCAAGAAAGCCTTTAAACCAATGCATTGATGATTTACAAGAAAATTCAAATCAATTCAATTCGAACTTTATATTTCCTCCAAATACGAAGAGTAAAAAAAAAAAATAAAATAAAAAAAATAACCGCTAATCAACAGGCCATAAAATTCTTTTAAACTATATAACAATAAGTACGCAAAGGCATTCAATCTTACCAAACAAACTTACCGAACAAACTTCAGTCAATAAATAATAAATTAACACTTAAAATTAACACTTCACAAATTAACACTTCATTCAATAATATTAATAAAAAAAATAATAATAATAAAAAAAATTAATTAAGCTTCATGCGCAGCTTTATATAAATTATGACCCAAAAGAGGTAATTTAGATAAAAATTTCTTTTGCTTTTTCTCCAAAACATCAACAGGGTTTTTTATTTTATATGTATTCAATAAAAAAGGATTTGATTCAGATTTAGAAAAGCGGCAAAGGAACTTAGCAAAATTAAAAAAGGTGGTTTTTACATGCGCAATATTACTAATTCTAAGAAACGGGAGAAGCAATAAAAAAAACTAAAATCTGAGGCAAAGCGACTGTATTATATACCCGAGCCAGTGATTTCCGAGAAAGAAGATCGCGAAGACAAATTACTGCACCGAAACTAAACGGTATTCTACTTTTAACTGCTTTAGAAATAGAAGCACGGCATAGAGCTAAAGTTGGTCCATAAGGCACACCAGGATATAAAAAAGATTCCAAAGGTTTTAAAATACTATCATAAATACGAACAGAAATTTCTGTTCTTTCTATAAAAAAAATTAGAAAGGTGTGCTTTCTATAAAAAATAAAAAGCACACCCTTTTTAACGCTTCATTTGTACTTTACACAGTCAAAATCTTAGATTTATTGTTATAAAATAGGAATACGTTTGTGGTATATAGGTAAGCTTACATAGTCAACATTTTTCAGAATATGAGGTTTCCAGGCGACTATGGCGATTCAAAGAATCTCAATAAGAACGGCGAAGTACTTAGTTCTATAACAGACCTCAGGTGCAAAATTAAGATCGGATAAATAAGGCAAAGAGAAATATATACGAATGTATATATATATATATATATATATATATATATATATATATATATATATATATATATATATATATATATATATATATATATATATATATATATTTGCTGCGTAAACATTTCATTTTGTATTAACTATATATTTATCAACTTCTAATAATTACTGCGCCTTACCTTGGGTCTCCAGGAGGTAAGGCCCTACTCCGACATTCATTATGTACAAGAGGAGACATTGGAGCAGATCTAGGGTATGACTGAGTCACGGAGGACAAGGGTCGAGCACGCTGCTGCAAATGAAGACTAGATGCAGAACTGTGTCTCGATCGTCCAACTGGCGACAAAAACTGTTCACCAGCAGTGTCTCCACACTAAAAAGAAAGACTCCAAATTTACTGGCTTGATGTGGCCACTGAGCATGTCAACAACTGAAGACTAGTCTTCAGCCTACTATGTTTTCGTTCAGAGTAAATACTAAAAATAGTCGGAAGAGCGGTATAATTAAAATATTTCCTTTTTCTCTGCTTTGGTTCAATTAGCTTTGTGAGTCAGCTTTTTCATTCTTGTGCAAGCTATGATGGTAAAATTTAAAATTAGGTTAAATTATGTTAGTTTAGGTTAAGTTTGGTTCTAAATATCAGAAATAGGTTAAAAATCTAACCTAAGCTAACCCAACATAACCAAAGCTAACCCATCAAAACTTGTATTAATTTGGAAAAGTTGACTGGCAACACTGACTAAAGCCAAGGAGAAAAAAAAGGTATTTCGGACATTCACCGGTGAATTTCGACTTTCCCGAATATCGAACATTCACAGTGACATATACATTGTAGTATATATACATATATACTACTACTACTAACAACTCACTGCAGCTACAAGCCTCCTGATGCCAAAACAGCTGCGCCTGCTGCTCCTCCATCCCTATCCATTCAAAGCTTATCTCTTTATACACTCTCAAGAAGTTTCGATTTTCCTTCAATCCTTTCTTACGACATCTTCCCACCTCATTTGGAACAACACCCTTTTCGTTTAGCCCTAGATAGATGGTCGAAAAGGGCGATCTTTAGCAATCTGTTATCTTTCAACCGCAAAACCTGTTCTAGTCATCTCAACTTTTCTCTCAGTATAGCCCTAGAAAGAGGGATAGAATACTGTTTGAAATACGGTTAGTCAAACGGGTAGCCAATGCTATCCGTAAACAATTCCTCCGAAAAACATCTAAAAACCTTCCTCCCTCTTTCGAAGCACCCACGTTTCAAAACCATACTTGAACACAGTCCTCCAGCTTCCAATATTCTAATCTAGGTTCGCAGACTTATCTTCCAATTTTTCCAAGCATTTTTCAACTGTGAAAACAACACCCCAGGCCTTAGCTATTATACTTTTCGCATCTTCACTGCATATACAATCTTCAATAAAAATATTACCCAGATAAGCGAAGCTATTCACTTGATCGATCTTCTTGTTAGCCAGCATCATCTCTTCGCCTTCATATATTCCTAATCTAAGCGAATTAGTATTCTTAGCCCTAATATTTGAACCTATTCTTGCACTCTGAACTCTCAAAACCTGCAAAAAATCATCCATTTTGCGAACATTGTTATCTAAGACACTAAATCATCTGCATAATCTGAGTCTAGGAGTCTAGCTTCCGATTTGATTCCATGCTGTCCCATAGTCTTTACCGCGCCCCTTAGGATATTAAATGTTGATGGAACGCAATCCTACTTAACTACTGATTCAATGTGAAACCAGCGACCAACCTCATTTCTTACCTTAACCGCAATAATATTGTTACAGTACATATACCATACAAAGATTGGACTTTCACTAAAGCTTTTCAATAGGCTGAATCAAACGCTTGTTCATAATCTATAGGACTGGGGACTAAAGGGGTCTGATAATTCAGGTGTTTCTCAATTATTTTCATCCTGAAGTCTTCCGACGTCATTACATCCCTGATAGCAGTTAACCTTCCTAAATTTCAGCTTTAGATTAAATCCAGGCACTACTTGATGGGGACCTTTGATTTTAACATCAATAATAGCACACCCTAGTATCTCGCATCAATCCAACCAGTCTTCGATTTATAATAATATAATCAATAAGGTTAGCCCTCTTACCGTCATGTGAGTACCATGTCAACTCAGCGGCCATTTCATGACCAAATATTGTATTGATTATAATTAGATTATCATTTGACCTTTAATATGCTACAATTAAGTCAAAAATATCTTTTAGCAGATGACACAAATATATCCAAACACATAGCTAGTAGATTTTTTTTTTCGAGTGTCAAAAAGTAGCTAGTAATATGACTCAATAATAAATAAGACGACATATTATGAGCCTTTGTTCAGAACTCATTTACAAACAATTCCTCTTTACTAGCTTGTTCAACAATTTATAATAAGTTCAAAACGTGATGCAAGAAACCTGTGTGCTTTCCTATTTAACTGACATTAATCAATTTAATTGTAAATGAAGCAAATGAATTATATTATATCTGACAATGACAAGAAAAAATATCAGTTCTTTTGTTTCAATCAATTTTACTACATAAGGAATACTGAAAAAAAGAAAAGTCAAATACAAAAAAAAATATTTAGTAGTTTAAGTCGAGTCGAAGTATAGTCGAGCCAGCTCTAAGTGGGTACCTGGAGAAATCTGGGGACGGTACACAGGAAGGGTGCGTAAGAAGAGTATGACAGGCCACCTGCCCCCCCCCCCCGCATCGAACTTCCTGGGTAAGAGCCATGAAACGGAGACCCGCACCAACGGTAGGGGCTGTAAAGTTCAATGCCTTATTCTTTACCTTTTTATCACTGTCCCACGGGAGGAGGTTACATGGGAGGATCTATCCATGGAGGTGTTTTCATGGGGGAAGGGACATTTCTATGAAGGGGCGCCAGATTTCCCAGCATTATTTAGAAAAAGATCAGAATTTAAATAAGAAAAACCATAAAAAAAAAAATAGAAATCCAAAAAAGTCTGACGATGTCTAGGTTAATTGGGCGCTATTAAGTCTTACACCACGGAATGACTTCTTAAATGAAGTTCCAAGGATTTTAAAATTAAACATAATTTTTGTCCCCTCCCCTCACCCCCCCCCCCCCCGATGCATCTTTAGGTTTATTCATACTGAAAACCAAAATTTCCTAATATTTTTATTTCGGTTGTTTCAAAATTACAAATATTTTAGGACAGTACTTAACGTTGAACCATGAAAATTAATTGGCACAACTTGATAGTTAAATTTGACAACGCGTCTTCTCTCTACAATTACATATATTAAAAATCTATTGGTCCCCAACTACAACTACACCTTCAAAGGAAATCCACCATTTCCTATATTGTTTAGTACCATGTGTTAAGAGCTGAAGTTGTGGTAATTGATCAGTTTTATTTTATTTATTTATTTTTATTTTTTTAATCTGGCAACCGCTACTAGCTGAGCGGTTAGCGCACAAGATGTGAAATACTTTGTCTGCGAGGACAGGGGTTCAAGTCGTGGTGTCACTGGATATTTGGTTTGCAACAGGGGTAGATAGATATATATTTATTTATTGGCAAAAAGACTATCACAAACCCTAGTGGGCCGAATTCGCATTTCTAGTCAATATATAAAAAATACAATAATAAAATAATACAATAACAAAATATATTTACCACTGTAACGAAACACAACAGGTAAGTCAGAGAATACAAAATGCAAAAGTCATAAATAGCGTGACTCTGTAAACTCAGTCAGAGTCGACCAAGCTCATACCCGGAGAAATCTGGGGAAGGAAAACAGGAAGGATGTGCCAAAGCCCAGGATGGCTGGCCCCCCCCCCCCATTCCACTTCCTGGCGGAAGGACCATGAAATGCAGATCAGTACCGGCGGTAGAGATAGTAAAGTCCAGTGCTTTATTCTTTACTCTTTTTTTTTACCCGCAACCACCAAAGACCGGACAACTCCATACGGAGATATTTTCCGATAAGAATGGAATTCCCAAGTTTTCATAATTTTAAAGACTCGTGTGGTTGTGTTTCCACTTAACCAACTGAAACATTCAGATTTCGTTTATACTGTCCCCTGTACTTCAAAGCTTATACTGCAGCCTATCATGTAGCCGTTCAGAGTAAACATCAAATAACCGGAAGAGCCGTACAATTAAAACCTTATTAGAAAGCAAAAATATGCAACCTTCTCAGGCGAACAATCTGATTGCCGTGCAAAAATATAATTTACGCAACTAAAAGACTATAATTTATTTCACTTTTATCCAGTCAAAAAAAAGCAAACAGGTTTTTAATAGCAATCGAATATTTTCATATTCAATCAAAGAAAAATGAATGTTTAATAAAAACGTTTTTATTAAACTGTCTTGCATGAAAAACATGAAAATTTTTATCCCATATGAACTTTATGAACAGATAATATGCAAAAAAACTGATTTTGAGCGTTTATTCAGAAATTATTTACCAATATTTCCTCCTTACTAATTAATGTAACAATTTGTTTTCAAACATAATTCGGTCAAAACCCGGTACTGAAAAACTGTATTTTTTTTCTCATTTAACTGAAATTCCACAATTTAATTGTAATCAAACAAAAATATTATAAGACACCTCAGAATGACCAATAAAAAGAGTAAGCATTAACGTACCATTTATGTACCATTACATCTATTAACGTACCATTAACGTGGGTCTATTTACGCCTCAAAATTACAATTTTCAAAGATTTTCTTTCAGCTGTTTGGTACGTTAAAAAAAAAATCGTGAATTTACAAGGACGATACCGAACATACGTCAAATAAACGATCCAAATCAATTAACAAATTTAGCAACGCTTTTCGTCCGTAAAATTCAAACATTTGTAACTTTACTATTCTCAAAGACAACTAAGGCTTTAAAGGAAAGCTATAATTATTTAAGCTGTTTGGTGCCCTGTGTTTGGTTTTTTGTTTTGGCACATTTTTCATTCAGTTTTTTTTTTTGCATATTTTTCAATCAGTTTTTTTTTGCCATATTTTTCATTCACGTTTTTTGGGATATTTTTCATTCATATTTTTTTGGCATATTTTTCATTCACGTTTTTTTTGGCATGTTTTTCATTCACGTTTTTTTTTGGCATATTTTTCAATCATGTTTTTTTTATTGTTTGACTCCCCCAACTACCAAAATCTGCATAAGTGCCTATGGCACAAAGATGTACAATCTACTAAGGCAAACCCTTTGAATATTTGGCAAAAATGCAAGTTACGTGACTACAAGTCTATAATTTATTTCACTATTATCCAGCCAAAACAAGCAAACATGTTCTTAATAGCTCAATCAAGTATATTCATATTCAATAAATAATAAATGAATGCAGTAGATCTCGCTTTTATAATGCTGCATGAAGGATTCCAGCCCCCATTAACGTCATCAACATTTAAAATGACGTCAACCGGTTTAAGCTGATTTTAGCTGTATATATATATATATATATATATATATATATATATATATATATATATATATATATATATATATATATATATATATATATATATATATATATATATATATATATATATATATACATATATATATATATATATATATATATATATATATATATATATATATATATATATATATATATATATATATATATATATATATATATATATATATATATATATATATATATATATATATATATATATATATATATATATATATATATATATATATATATATATATATATATATATATATATATATATATATATATATATATATATATATATATATATATATATATATATATATATATATATATATATATATATATATATATATATATATATATATATATATATATATATATATATATATATATATATATATATATATAAATATGTATATAAATGTATATAATAAATGTATATAATATGTATATAAATATATATATAAATATGGACGGTTCTCTTGTTAAACCCTCAGACCATATTACATACCTGGGCCTCCCAATTGGCACATCTATAGGCTACACATGTCGTTTGCTGATTTCTCACGTTGAGCGTAAAATTAGCATTTCTTACGCTGTAATCGTAAAAAGCAAACTACGTTTCAACCAATATATTCTAGCTTCCATTTACAACGCCGCAGCCCTTCCACATCTGCTTTACATTGCTCCTTTCTGGAGATTTTTTACAGTTACAGATAAAAAGCACCTATAATCAATCTTCTTCAGATTTGCTAAATATCTTCTACATTTGCCCCCTTGGACAAGAAACCGTAAAATTATTCAATTGTATAAGCTATCTGACCCTAATATTAGTCTGAATAAACCTCTATCCCGTTTTCAAAGTATGTTTAATCATCCTTGGTCAACAATTTGTTCGCAATTGTTTTTTTTTATATTAATGTGATGCATATAGTCACGTATTAATATAATGAAAAGTTTTCTTTTGTCATGCGTGTGAATTTTCAATGTGTGTTTGTGTCCTTCTTTTTCTTCTTTTTTTTCTTTTTTTGTTTTCTTTAGTGATTACTCCGTCTACTGTACCTTTTGTACCTTTTTTTGACGGGCAATAAATGAATAATAATAATAATAATAATAGGGTTTTTGTTAGCAAAACCCAATAGAAATTCATCGGCAACTGTGCGAAGTGTATGGCAACAACGTAATGAATGGAAGTTCAGTGCGAAAATAATGCATCCGGCTTAAAAATAGTCGAACCAACGTGCATGATGAAGAGAGAAGTGGACGCCCGAGGATTGTGACAGACAATCTTCTCGCCAAAATTGATGAGAAGATTCATTAAAACCGTCGCTTCACAATAGCGGAGCTTAGGCTTTGCTTCCCACAAGTTTCACGGACTTTGTTGTTTGAAATTGTGATTCACAAGCTTGGATACCATAAATTTTGTGCAAGATGGGTGCCAAAAATGTTTACAGACCTCCACAAAAGTTAGTGAATGGGAGCACCCTTAACATGTCTTGATGCCTACCACACACGGTGATTCTTTACTGAATCGAATCGTAACGGGTGACGAGACGTGGGTGAAGCACGTCAATTGTAAGACAAAATTGCAGTCCATGGAGTGGGGGCACACAAGTTCTCCCCAAAAAACAAAAAAAAAATTACAAACCTTGTCAGCGAGGAAGATTATGGCTACTGTTTTTTGGGATAGGCAAGGTGTGCTGCTTATTGACTTTCTTGAGCGTGGTGCAACAATCAACTCTGATCGGTACTGCCAAACATTGCACAAGCTTAGAAGAGTAGTGCAAAACCATTGCCGAGGAAAGTTATCGTCAATTTTTTTTTTTTTTCATGACAATGCCCGACCTCACACGTCAAATCGAAATGCAGAACTTCTTGACTCATTCAAATGGGAGATTTTCCCACATCCACCCTACAGTCCCGAGCACCGAGCACCGAGGGATTTTCACTTGTTCCCGAAGATGAAGAACTGGCTAGCGACACAGCGTTTTGATGACGACGACGAGCTCAGGGCGTGTGTCACTGAGTGGCTGAGATCGCAGGCGGCGGATTTCTATGACGAAGGAATTCAGAAGCTTGTCCACCGCTATGATAAGTGCCTTAATTTGTTTGGGGACTATGTAGAAATGTAGCATTTTAGTAACTCTTTCAGATGTATATAATAAAGTATTTTTCCTGTACCTAGGTTTTGTTTTATTACAGAACGTTCCCTAGTTTCTGAATAACCCTCGCACAATTAACTTAAAACCCGATACTAAAATATTATACGTTTTTCCCATTCAAAAAAATTAAGCAATTTAATTTTAATTCAGTGCAAGAACTCTAAGACATCTGAGATGTCACATCTCAGAAGACAAATGAAACATCATTCCTTTTTGTTTCAAACAAATCTTAGGCAAAAAAAAAGCCAAACACAAAAAAAATTGACAACATTTATGTCAATTTAGGACTGTTAAACCTTACACCACACCACAGATCGACCTCTCAATTAATGCATATACTCCAGCTTACCATGTTGACGCTTGGAGAAAACGTTGAAGGGCCAGGGACATCAAAATAGAAACATATCTTGCCCCTGAACCCATCTTAGGTATACTCATGTATGAAAACCACTATTTTCAAAAAATTTACTGTTTTTTTTCAGAATTATGAAACTAGAAGGATAGTATCACATTTTTGTCAGTGTTGCTATGTTGAACCGTGAAAAAAAAAGAAGCAAAACTAAATAGTTAAATTAGACAACCCATTTTCGTCCGTAAAATCTCACGATAAAATCCTCCGATTTGTGATACCTTCTACCAGCTGAGCTAGGTAGCACAGCCTTAGGTCGATTTTAACGAAGTAAGGTAGTTATTGTGTACAAAATGTACGTTTTCCGCCTTTTAAAATACGGCAAAGGCTACAAGAGAACATGCACCAAATGGGAAGGTTAAAAACCTCTTAGAATTAGGTTATGCAAATGACTTGAGCTTCTTATGCAAAAATAGTAGTGAAAAGAATGAATTTTTGGAGGTTTTTAAGAGTTGTTAATCACAGTAAGTCGCTTAGACTGGGAATAAATGAGAGTGAAGAGGTGACACGAGGCAACGAGAAAAAGACTATGTCAAAAAGAAAAGAAAAAAACAAATGAACGTGGATTGTCAGTTTAACATACATATACTAATATTTATTCCTTAAAGTCTTAATGATTTTTATTTATTAAAGTCAAAAAAGTGAAACATTTAAAAAGTATTTTATTTTCAGTAGAGTGCAAATTATGTTCTGGTCTCGAGAAGGCATGGGCGATGTCAGCCCTTCTCATATTAATTTCGGTTCGTTTTGAGTTTGAATCAATTATTTATTGTAATTTCTGTTCGTTTTGGGTTTCATTTAATTATTGATGGTGATTTGTGGTAGTTTTGCGCTTGGAAATTATCTGACTTTATTTCTGCTCATTTTTGGTTTAATGGAGCTCTTTAATTTTCTTTCAAAAACTTATTTTGCGGAAAAAGTTATTTTAATTAATTATTCGTAAAGATAATAGATGCAATAAAGATGTGAAGAGTGAAATAGCCAAGGCGTAAGGTGTTCTTTAAGCACTCGAAACAGTTTTAAAAAATAAGGGATAAGTATATGAACTAATATTAGAAACCACAATTACAACAATGGTCAAGCATGACTCCGAAATGTGGGAACTTCGAAGGGCCGACGAAGATTTGTTAAATGTTTAAGGACAGTTTTCGATACCCCTTTGGCTGACCGTATATCAACCAATAAGCTACACAAAAAATGCAATTTAATCCCACTTTCTAAGGCTATGTTGAAAAAAAGTTAAGATAGGTCACGTTGTACGGATGGTGGATGACAGGTTGCACGATATTATGCCTCTTGACCATCTGTCAGGGGCCAAGCGAAATCAGGTTCTTCCCAAACAAGATGGGAAGAGGTCATAAGAAAGGACTTAATAAAATTAGTACTTGATAGAAGGGGAGATCGGTGAAGCTTTAGATAGGGTGGAGGAGGAACTTGCGCAGTTGTGTGTGCCTCAGACGGCTTGGCGGTGCAATATGTTGTAAGAAGTAGTTGTCTACTGGAATTGTACTTGAGTGTTCGAAGAATAATTGACTTTGATAATTTCATATCAATGAATCATTTCATATCAATGGTTTCCAAACCTTAAAAAACAAACTTTTTAGTAGATGGAAAAAATCACAGTCATTCAGTCAAACAACCAAATCCATAACCAACCAGTTGATTTTCTTTCGAGTATAAAAAAGAGTTAAATACAACATTTTCGATAACCAAATCTCGGATGGAAAAACTTGAGTTAATATTTTGTTTTTATTTTTTAAGAGTGGCGCGGAATAACTTGCAATCTTAACTTCGGGGAAGGGTGGGGAGGGGGTCTTTTATGAAGTAAAGAAATGACACAAACCATGAAGAAGAAAAAAAAACAGAGAGGGAATTTGAAAACCAAAAATAATGGTCATCTGAGGAAAACCAAGTAACTGAGGAGTACCAAATCACCGGTCTTAATTCGAAACCCAGCAATACAGACCTAGGCCTTCCTGACTGTCTTTGAGATTACCCGAAGAAAACAGTTGGACCAAGAAGACCCAGGAACCAACATTAGACTCAAGGACGCCCGAATGGAAGAGATCAGAGGGACTTCTTAAGCGGGTTTACTAACTCAAGTCTTCTTCTACTTTTTTAGATTTCTAGGGGTCAGAATGATTCTTGCTCATTAGAAAAGGGACTTGACGATCTGTCAAGGAACTTTTAGGAGGGAAAAAAGGGACCAATAGGGATCAAAGTGGGAAGAAATTTTGATTGCCATTCATGGTCAAAACATTCCCTTGCTCATGAATCAGAAACGGTGACCAAGTCACCCAAAGAATCATCATATTCATGAGCCTTGGAAGTCGCTTTCCATGAAGACGAGGGAGTTGTCTTTGTTTTTCCATTTGTTAAAACTTCCAGTTGTGCTATTTTAAATAAAAAAAGGAAAGCAACTTCAAGACTAGAAACAAGTAAAAACAATCCAGAGGACTTCAGATTGCGAGCTAACTCAGTTCACCTGGCTTTTTTGAGAGACTGGTGAACATGCTTATGAGGTCTGACTTCCTCTTTTGTATGTCCTTTTCAGCCTGCTCTTTCTCGTCTATTTTATTTTTTCATCTTCTCGCGTTTTAATGGCACTCTATAGTAGGGAATTGACCAAGGCGATATCCACGGAATCCTTTGAAGCCACCACTCTCTGTAAGCGATCTGTAAGTGGCCTTTTTCAATAGGGCATCAACAACTGCTCGTTTTTATTTTTGATAGGCCCCCTTTTCTTGCAATGATCCATGAAGTCTATCTAGCTCTTTTTTTACTAGAGACGTCAGCTAGGTTCAGCTCCCTTTCCTGCTCTTGGTCTTGGACGCTTCGTTCAGCAGCTTGTTCTTTTCCCTTGCTTTCCACATAGTGTTAGCATTTTGACCAAGCCAACCTAATCAAAGTCAGCAACTTTTTGGGAATAGGAAACTTTTTGGGTTTGTCTCCATGTGTGTTCAATTCGTCAATCACACACAGCTTAGCGTTCTGGACTCTTTCTGACATGAAGGGTCTGTCCTCAGAAGAAGTCTTCCTGAGACCGAAAAAACCCTCTTAACGTAAGCACTGCAATATGATAATGTCAGCTCAGCTTTTACAAGCTTCAATAAAAGCGTATATTTTTGCCCACCAAAAGCATCCGTCATAGAGAAGATTTGATGCCAGTAATGCTTGGCGTGATGGCGTTGGTTCTACTGAGTTTTCGGCTTGCAGCAATATCCACTCACTTCTAACATCGTCAACACTTACAACTACTGGGGTTTCTCAAGCAAGCACAACTATATCTGATAGACTTCAAGCTCTTTTCCTTTCTGTGAGATCCAGGCACCTAAGCGCTTCAAGAAAGCTATTAGAAGAGACGGGGCACTTCTTGATCAAGTGTTTGGCAGCTGCCTTGAAATACCTTCACGCCCTTTGATGGACCCCTTGTCTTTCTGCTAAGGCGAGTTTCTAGCATCTAACACAAACTCAACCTGCTCACCAACCATAGTGTCCTGCAAATAGTTGTCCAAGTTCTCTAGGAAACTGGTAGGAATTTCATAGCAGAAATGAGAATGCCGGGTTTCAGAAGTCTTGCCAAAACAGTGAGAAGTATGTCTCTCAGATCAGCATGAAGGGCAAGTACCAGGGGTTTATTCTTCTGAAATAATGCTGTGAATTTCATAGAAAACTCAGTCGATGAACTCACGAATTCGAGTTCTCCAAGCGTATATGATGGCACGTAATGCAAAAAATACTTCAAGAATGCCGGCCACAGATCAATCGCTCGGCAAATAGCAGGACCCAATTTCAGCGACCTTGTTGAGACGTGCTGAATGAAACTACTGTATGGGACTCCTTTCTTTTTCAGGCATTCTCGAAAATCCTCGCATCTTGCAGGCCAATCAATGAGAAAATGCCCTAAGATGACAACAAAGTTGAATGACTCCTCTCCAAATTCCTGGAGCCCTTTCATGAATGCATTGTGCACAACATGAATGTTAAACGCTCAAATGTTCGCAAGCTCCTTTGAAAATTTTTTCTTCTTCAATGCATTCATTTGCAACCATACTTATTGGCATTAGGCCCATCATTTATTAGTCTTTCAAAAGGTAAGTTCTTGCTCCCATCATCTGGCATCATCTTTGACAGCTCCCATCATCTGACATGACATCATCTTTTTTGTAATGTCCACACCAGTTGCTTGTCCCATGAAATACCGCATCAGATGGCGGCTCATAACTTGATCTCAAAAACCTGTAGCTTTTTTCCTTCACTGTTTGTTGTTTCGTTGCATTCAAGAACAAAGTGAGCTTCACCCATGTCCTTCATAAGATTCTGTTCACAGTATGGGTGAAGTGAATACTACAAAGTACATAGCTTTCTTCACACCCATGAACATCCCAGGCGGTAGCTTACCAGGAAACATGACTTCAAGGACATCAATGCTTCCGTCACAAAAATCTGCAGACATCAAAGCTTGCAAGGAGTTGAGTGCCCAGATGATTTCTTCTTTGTATGCAGCATCTCGTTCAAAAAACATTCAAGAGTTTTACCTACATTGCTAGCTGAGGGCTCTTCTGATTGGGACTGTTGCCAAGCAGATCCACATAATCGTAACTGTAACGGATTGAGATGGATTACAACCTGTTTATTGTGCTTGTCCAACAAAGCAAGCTGATTCAAGGTGTAAAAGCCGTTGCAACAGCTAAGGTTTTTCCTGCATATTTTGAATTAAAAAGAAATCTCATCATGACCAATCCTACACCATTCGTTTATCTTTCTGCCACTCATGTCTCCTTTAGTTAACCAAGAGTGACAAAATTTGCAGTTGCCCATTGTCTTTTCTAAATAAACTTGGGAGACATGAAAGACAAGTAGGTTTAAACACAGGAGGAAAAACACTTGAGTGCAAAATTTTGTTATCTGTATATTCCACTCATGGTACTTAGCTGTTCTCATTAAACCTACTATTAGTTTAATAAGTAACGTTTAGAGGAAAAGCATGTATAATTTGTATCATTGGATGGTTCATGGTTCATTTGGATGGTTCATTGGATGGTTCATGGTTCATTCATGGATGGGATGGTTCATTTTATGTAGCTACAGGAAATTATCTACCCTTGAACGTTACCGTGACATGACCAATCCATCCCACCCCACCCTATGGGCTAACGTTACTCTCTATCCTTGAATGGTATGAAAATGTGACCCATCTATCACACCCACCATATAGGCTAATTATGTGTTGTTATTAGTTGCCAATGTTTAAAACAATTAATAGACACTATTTGGCCACAGACAAAGTTCATTTTATGCAGCTACAGGATAACAAATTGGCATGAATTAGGATATTTCTTTTTGGCTGATGCTTGGGTTATACAGTTTTGTCCTAAGTGATCGGACAGATGAGTAAGGTCAAGACCTTGTTCAAGTGCTCGTTCATCTCAATTGCTAAAGTAGGAAAACAGTTTTTTTATTATTATTATTATAAACCAATTAATTACCTTTAATTCTTTATAAAGATATATAGTTTGGCTTACTATTTATATATTGAAGAAAACTTATCAAGAATTTTTAATAGCATACACCCTTGGTCTTCCTCCCCGAGTTCCAGTCTTCCTCCATGAAGTTTTTTTTTTCCAAAAATTGAATCTTTTTTTAAATACTGTGTTTTTTTTAACCGAAAAAGTGAGTAAATATAGCAATTTCCTTTTTCATGAGGCCTTAAGCAGCTCTATGATGTTCCGATGCCCCAATAACTGTGGAGAAGGAGAAACAAAAAAAGACACTGATGTTTATATCCATGGAAAAAAAAACGAATGATTTTCCTTGTCGTTCAGACCAAGGGATTTTCCTTGTTGTTCAAGCCAAAAAAAATGTAAGTTTCTTGTACGGGGTTCTCCCCTGGGACGATTCCAATTATATTTTCGTTTATTATTGGGCCCTTTGAAAGGAAAACATATTCTGCAAGCATGCCTGATGACAGGTATTAAGATACCCACAAACCACTCAAGAGCAGAATTGAAGAGAATTCACAAGAACAGAATTCACAGAGCAGAATTGAAGACATTTTGAACATATTCTTTAGAATGAAGAAAAGCCCCAAGATCCTTAAACTTCGAAGAAACAACCCAAGCACAATAAACCATAAATGGCCGACGTTCTACTTAGTTTAAACTTGAAGTCAGGAAACTGAGTCCATTGAAAGCGGGGCGCCATTCTGGGTCAATCGATATCCAATAAGTGCGTATAAAGAAGCAGTTTCCGGATTTTGGAGGGGATAGAGAGTCCTCCCTCGCAACGCCCCTATTTATTCACTATTTTCACTACTAAAAAGCATAAGGTTTACTCTTACTTTCATAAAGCAAATGGGTCAATTTCCGCACGCGAAAGAATTTAATCTTAGTCAAGACAGACATGCAATTGTTTCTGCTTCGCACGTATCACCCACCCAAACAGCCTTCTTGGTCTACTGCCTACGCGGTAACCTTATCACAACCACATGATTTTTATGGCGAAACTCTAGAAAATAATTTTATCTCTATATTCAATCTTTCTTGACCTTCAACATATTTTAGTGCTAACCCAGAAATTCTGAACTTGAATTATAAGAAGTTCCTTTATTAATTAAAAAAAAAGACTAAAAAAAGAGGTTATCCTCCATAAGTGGAATGAATTTACTTGAGTTCTTTTCTGCACCGAGAAAAGAATCATGATTATCGTTATTCTGATTAATAGATAAAAAAAAAGACCTCTTCCTTGGTTAACCCCCCCCCCCAAAAAAAAAAAATTATGGGTGTAAACATGTAGCCTATATTCTATTTTTAGACATGGAAATTTCTTTTCATTTTTCGTTTTTTAGCAAAGGAGAATAACATAAGAGAACATAATTTGAACAAGTCCAACATAACGTAATCTTTTGTCTATTACATTAAATCGAAGGGTGGACACTTAATGTATGGCGCTTGTGTGTACTTATATTTCACATGTGACTACAGTAGACACAACACAGTAGATAGAATCATTTGATCACGTGTTCCCGCTTAGCAAGTCATATTAACAATATATTTTTACTTCTTTTTAATTAAAGACGATTCAAAGAGGGCGCAGCCTTTAATAACTTTGGATAATTACTCGAATTAGTTCCTTCAATGAGAGAGCGCAATGAAGGGCAAAATATAAGTTTAAGTGAATTACCTTAAATCGGACAGAGGATTTTTTCTTGGTTCATAAGATGGTTTATATTTATTGTCACGATTTATAAGACACATCCATTTAAGTATAACAGGAACTTTACTATAACAACCATAAAACATTGAAGTCCCATTTCGGAATCTGTCATCATAAGTTTCTCAATTACGAATATGGCGCATTAAACCAACTTTCTTTTATGATATTATTAATGTAAACATAAGTAGGAAAACGAAAGGATAGACTCCAGGCACCAAACCTCAGTGGCAAGAATTGAGATGTGGACAGATTTTGAAAAATGCCCTTTTGTGTTTCTTCATTAGAAAGATCCTTACCCATCCTTCTCAAGGCCGTATCCAGGGGAGGGAGGTTCGGGGTTGGAACCCCTTCCAAATTTTCATTCTGACTCGTAAAAACGTAACAAAAATGCATATAAAAAATTTTGATACGGTTTTGCATTTTTTTTATCCCCTCCCCCCTGAAAAAAATTCCTTGATACGCCCTTGCTCCTCCTACATTTTCCTGATATTCTTGCTCCCCCTTCTTTTTTCTTTTTGGCTGTTTTAATGAACTTGTTTATAGAGCTGAGCGATTTTTATTTAAGGGCGTGTCAAACTAAAAAAAAAAAAAAAAAAAAAAAAAAAAAAAAAAAAGAAACGAAAAAAAAAAATTTGTTATTAGGACGATCAATGAAACAGCGTTGTTCACTCTCACAAACAAAACAGCGAAGGTTTAGGGGTCATTTGCTCCCTCCTATATTTTGAAACATCTCTTTTTTACGAAAAAATGAACAAACAACAAAAATTAACTTCTTCTACATTTTCATGAAATAACACCACTGATTAGGATACCAATAACATCCTCATCATGCTAAAATTGTTTCCGTATTCTATATGAGGTATATCATTATTATTTTTAAGTTAGTTTTCCTATTCACGAGAGCTGTTTTTGTAATATTGTTGCATGTATTACAAAGTAGGTGCATTCGTTTATCACCTTTGTCTTCCCCTATCTCCTTTTCTTGCTTTTTGCACCGTCTGTGTTCTATGCAGCTTGACGGATTCTCAATAAATTGCTTTTCAATGATAGCAAAGGGTATGGAAAGTGTGACATGAGCTTCCAGACTTCGTTGAGGACCAAACTATTCTTAATAGTTTTCAAAATGTCATCGTGAAGTTCCCCCCCCCCCCTCCAAGGTTCCCCCTACAAGGTTCATTCAAGGTTTTCCAAGTCAGGTTGGTATCCACCAATGTACTAGATTGCAGTGGATTAGCTTTGTGACGAGTTTTGTAGCCCTTACGGTTAACGTAACGGTTAAGGGCTAACGTAAGGGCTAAAAACTAAAAAATGAGAAACTTTCCGATGAGTACTGTATTTTTAGCGATTCGATTAAGAAGAAATTCAACACATCAGGGCTCTTACATCTATGTTCACAAGATTTCCTTTTTCCAAAGAAAAAGAAAGCAAAAGAAAAAAAGTAATAAGAAGCGGAAAATAAGCAAAGCAAGAAAGCAAAGAAGGCAAGAAAAAGAAAGTAAAAGAAAAAAAGTAATAAGAAGCGGAAAATAAGCAAAGCAAGAAAGCAAAGAAGGCAAGAAAAAGAAAGTAAAAGAAAAAAAGTAATGTGGAAAGTAAATGAAGCAAAGCAAAGCAAGAAAGCAAAGAAGGCAAGAAAAAGAGAGCAAAAGAAAAAAAGTAACATGGAAGTTTTATAATGGGAACAAGGGTGCCAAATATGAATGTTGTAAAACTTATGCATTTCTTTTTCTTTATCACTCTGCTTTCTTTTTCTTCTGGAAGAGAGTAGCTTTGTAAATTCAGATGTGAGATATCCAAAGCAGTATATATCTGGTTGACCAACCCCCTAAAAACAAACGGAGTGGACGGCTACGGATTAGGTACCCTTTTCATTTGTTTAGATATCAAATTACCTCTACTTACTTCTTGATGGAGATTTTCTTAATGGAGATCATAGCGGTGATTCTAAGGCATATTCAACAGTTGCTCTGCTGTGGTGCACTTATTCAAAGTGAACTACCCTCCCCCCACTTTAGCTCCTTTTTTTTAGCAATGACAGGTCAAACTTACACCTGACAAAACAAACTTACTTGAGGCCGCATGTGCACTGGAGTTTGTCGAGGGGAAACAAAAGGAGATGCTACTGGAGTCTGTCGAGGAGATATCGGCGTAAAATTAAACGCCCTTCTTCTTGTGTTCGGACTAGCTGGCACTTCATCCTAAAACAGGGAACAACTAAACATTTAAATGTATATTTATTTACTACACACATATATATAAACAGACTGGGATCTCAAATTACATGAAGTGTCAACCCTTAATCAACGGGTTAAAGGCAGGCTATGCGTCTTGATTATTCTAATTAATGACTTACAAGAAGTATTTTCAAGTCAACCCATCAAATACTACCTATTTTGAATTTTGACTTCTCATCGTCTTTGTGACCCCCACCCTTATACTGTTTTGTTGCGACTGTCCCCAAGCATTTATTTTTAAGTAGTATTCCTTCTCATAACCATGAGAGAGGACAGTAAATTTTCTGTGAAAACTACTAAAGTATTTTTTATCCACTGTATCTGACGTAAAAAATATTGAGAGTTCAAAATTCACGCCACAGGGTTTGCAAGATTTCTGATAAATCTCTGATAAATCCCAGTAATTTTATTCATTAGAGTAAACCTCAGATTATTTGCAATATTTTGATCGAGCCTCACACCTGTCGATAAAAAAAGACAATATTTAACAACGATCCTGAACGATGTCCTTAACGAATTTAACGTAACTATTGTGTTCAAGAAGCAAAAAGTTGAAATGGGAGCTTGTTTCCAATGATTTTCCAATGACTTGTTTCCAATGATTTTCTAGTAAAATTATGACTTCGTGCTTTGCTAGACTAAGCATATTGATGGTAAAACTGCCTTCCAAGCTTCTATCTTTTCTAATTTCAAACTATTTGTATTGTATCTTCATTCTACAAGGCCAATCATAAAAAATACGCTTGAAAGTAGAACATTGCCCAGCTTCCTGATTCTACACATGATACAATTTTAGAACAGTAATCGTACGTAGTTCTGATTTAGCTATGTGTGACTATAGTGTGGCTCGAGCGGTAGAACTCATTCGCAATTTATAGTAGAAAAAACTTTCCGCTTGAGCTGGTTTGGATAATGATGTTATGGATGTAGAGGAACTGGTGATGAACAGATCACGCTAGCACTCTAAAACACTACTAAATTTTTCTTATAAGTAAAGAATACGGAGACAGAAAGCCTTCGCTTTTATTACAGTTTCTCAATGCTCTAAAATAAAATTTGAAAAAAGTGACTCAAAACTTCCCCCTCTTGTATACTTGAACAACTGGATTGGTACTCACTTGTCGGCCAGTTCAAAAATTGTGCATTGGAAACTAGAGTGGAAACCCAGAACTAATTTCCATCCTATTGAAAACTCGCATAAAGACTGGTGTTTAGCATCAAAAAAAAAAAAAAAAAAAATCACCAAGGCCATCTAGTATATGGAGTATATTTAACGAGCTTTTTAATTGTCGGACGCTAGATTACACGCTTATTAAACATTCACACTTATTGGGCTGATACAGAAAAACCCCTAGCCTGCAAATTTCCTTAGAACGGTTTTGGAGAATAACTAGAATTGAGTGGTCCAGAATTGAGAGGGGGGGGACCAAAGTTGGAGCTATTTTCCCAAATCAAGTGAAAATGACTGTAAAAACTGAAAAACGAGCGATTTGGTACCATAAAGGTACTATATAGTACTATAAAGGTAAATATAAACAAAAGAAAACTGATACGTTTCTGTGGATGCTTGAATTATGCAGGCTTATCTTAGTTTCGACAAGATTTTTGAAGAAATTAAATTTCAGCTGGGGGGGGGCCGAGTTCTGGAAGGGACAGTTGTCCCCCTGTTCCATGGCAAATTACACCCCTGCTGCACTTTTCTCTTTTCAGGTACTAATAAAATACATAAGATGGCAGAGCCCCGAATTCTGACGCCAGTAGCAACCCAAAATCTAGAATTTCTAGAGCTAGTCTAGGTCTACTTTATACGACAGGATTTTGATTTAAAAGTTTTGGAAACAAAAAGAATTATGATTGATTGTTACTCACTAACACATTTCAGCTTAAACTTATGAAAATAAACGGATTCATTTCTTGATATGAAATGAGGTACTTATGTATTACACCAAACACAGTCAAGAAGTGAAATTGGGTTAATCATAATGAAATATTCCAAAACATGATGATAATATAATATTTTAGTTTACAGATAATATAATTTGGCCTATATATTTGCACATTAGTTTGGGGGGAGGGGGTTAAAGTAACCTAACCTTACCACCACCACCCACCCATAATGTGCAAATATATAGCCCAAATTATACAATTCCAATGCATTCTGTCACCCATCATTTATTTTTGTAACTATGAAACCGGTTTTCTCAGATCTTACATTCAGCAAACTTCTCGACTGTGTTTGGTATAATATATAAGTACCTGAAATGACATAACATTAAATATGACGGGCTGCCACTCCTCCCCCAAACCACCCTAAAACTTGCCATCTTCAGCCCTAGTGTAATTATTTTTAAAGCAAATACATTACTTAAATGACAAAAACCATTTCCCTAACAGTATAATAAAGACTATACTTTCGAAAGTGTGCATTGTTTACATTTAAAGCGCAAGTTAAACTTTATCATTAAGAGCAGGAGTTTGGAGGACTTGTAGCCCTTCCTCCCTAAATTATTTATAGTACTTGTTGATTATTCAGAACACACTCAAGTTCTTCATCTGAATGTAAGATCTGAGAAAACCGGCTTCATAGCCACAAAGACAAGTGTCGAGTGACAGAATGCATTGGACCTGCATGATTTTGGCTATATGTGTGTGGCTATATTTGGCTTGCATGGAGTGGCTATATGGCTATATGCTCAACAAGTACCTAATGTTTGCACATTAGGGGATGGAGTAAAGTATAGCGGGTCTGTATGCAAAATGTGTTAGCTACAATTATTCTACATATTATGAAGTAAGAATTGTTTTCTAACTTCACGCTGTCCAAATACCTTACCCCACTCCCTAATGTGCCAATATATAGCCCAAATTATATAAGTCCAATGCATTCTGTCATCCGTCAACTGTCTTTGCGGCTATGAACCCGGTTTTATCATATCTTACACTCAGATCAAGAACTTGGGTGTGTTCTAAATAATTAACAAGTACCTTACTTATATACGTTATTATTTTTATGTAGTACTTTACGTTCGTGTGGTAATACTTTTTTTCATTTAATTGAGCATATTAAAAAACAAACTCAGCGGTACTTTCCCATTATATGGGCATTTCTAAAAAGTCAAGTTTGGTTAATGCTAATGAAATATAAACAAATTCGGGCTAAATATTTGGACATTAGAGGGTGGGGGGCAAAGCATTGCATATATTAAATACGAAACCTAACCTAGGTACCTCCCCCCCCCCGAAACCCCCAAAAACAACAATTTAAATATCGTATACGCAATAAAAACCACGCTATGGATTGCATTACTCTGAAGCGGTGTCTTGAATTAACCCGTCAGAACTGCGTTTTTCGTGACTGGTTTCCATGTAAATGCCCATATAATGGGGATGTGCCAACTCAGCTTAACCTAATTTGCTCCTCACGGGACATAATTCCTTTTCTATTCATTATTTATTCCTCTAATATTCCCAATTCTTTCATACTCGCTCTTCAATTATCAAACAGTTCGTGGTAACGAACTGTAAGTAAGGAGCGACCCGGCTCAATGGTAAACGAAACTCTAAAAAAAGGAATTTTGATACCAATAGATACATCAAAATAATCAGATTTTAATGCTGATTTCAAATGTATAAGTTTCATCAAGTTTAGTCCTATATACCTACCAAAAGTTACGCGCCTGCGAAAATTTGGCTGATTTTTGAAAAAAGGGGGAGAGACCCCCTAAAAGTTATAGAACCTTAATGAAAATCACACCATCATGTTCAACGTGTCAAAGAACCCTACTGCAGAGGTTTCAAGCTCCTATCTACAAAAACGTGGAATTTTGCATTTTTTGCCAGAAGAAAGATCACGGATGCGTGTTTATTTGTTTTTTTTTGTTTTTTTTTCCAGGGCTGATCGTATCGACCCAGTGGAAGTTGAATATCGTGGGATGGCTCATTGGAACGGAAATTAAAATTTCTAGTGACCTTTTTAAGTGACCAAAAAAAAATGGAGGGCAACTAGGCCCCCTCCCACGCTCATTTTTTTCCAAAAGTCACCCGACCAAAATTTTGAGATAGCCATTTCGTTCAGCATGGTCGAAAATATTATAACTATGTCTTTTAGGATGACTTAACCCCCCGAAGTCCCCGGAGGAGGGCTGAAAGTTATGAACTTTACCCAATGTTAACATATAGTATTGGTTATTGAGAAGCACGGGCGTCGTTTGGGGGTGGCAAGGAGGGGGGGGGGCAGTTGCCCCCCCCCATAATGTGGAGGAAAAAATATTATACATCCCCTGCCCTTTGACTATCCAGATATGGACCCCTCTTGCCCCCCCCAATCAAAATGCTGGAGATTCGCCCCTGTTGAGAAGTATACAGACGTTTTCAGGGAGGATTTTTTCTGGTAGTGGGGGGGGGGGGTGTGTGGGTCGGGGGTTAAGTGAGAGGATATTTCCATGAAGGAAGTTTTCATGGGGGAAGGGACGCTGCTATGAAGGGGGTGCCGGATTTCCCAGCATTATTTAAAAAAAAAGATCAGAAATTATATAAAAAAAACAAGTTTTTCAACTAAAAGTAAGGAGCAACGTCAAAACTTAAAACGGAAGAAAATATTACGTATATGATTGGGTTCACCCTCTAGTTAATACCTCGCTCTTTAAGCCAAAGATTTTTTAGTACTTTCATAAGAGCTATTTATTCTAATTAACAAAATTTGTGATTAAGGGGTCATTTTTAAAGAATTGGAACAAAATTCGAACTTTAGCTTAAAGAGCAAGGTATTGACTAGGGGACGAACCCTCTAATATACGTATTAAAAATATATGAATATAGAAGTTCGTTACGTAAGTTATTTCGTAAGTTACGTATATTTATTACTAATAAAAACGTTCGTAAATAAAATTAAACGAGTTTCGAGAAAGCTATTTAACCAAATAAAAGTAAAATTAATATTCAGGTATCAAAACCTGCATTAATTTAAAAACGTTCAAAAATTAAATAAAAAAACAAGTTTTTTTTTTAACTGAAAGTAAGGAACGACATTAAAAATTAAAACGAACATAAATTATTCCGTATATGACAGGGGTTATGTCATCCTTCTTGTCTTTCTCTTTACAACTATGTTTTAATTAACCAAGACTCTATGTTTTTAAACAGTAAAAAACTTTAGCGTAAAGAGCGAGTTGATGAGGAGGGCACAACCCCTTTCATATACGGAATAATTTCTGTTCGTTTTAAGTTTTAACGTCGTTCCTTACTTTCAGTTAAAAAAAAACTTGTTTTTTTTTATTAAATTTACCAAGATAAGAACTAGGTGTTGTTGCCAGAAAACTATCCCAGGGGAGAGGAATGATAAACATCAGGGACCCTCGTTTCCACCAGGAGTAAAACATGAGTTTCCCATTTTCCTCTTTTGATATATTTTCCAAATGTTCCCTTGTTTTCGAGGGAGCCGTCAGACCCCACCTCCTGCGGCGCTCATACTAGGAGTAACTACAATAGTTATTTATATTTTAGTTTCTTGGGGCATCATACCATTTACGGCAAGAAAAATAGGAAAGGATATTGTTTGTTAGCAAACTAAACGAAGACATATAAAAAAGCATTCACCCTTTTTAAAGATCACCGCTCCCACCAAAGAACCCACTTAGAAAAAATGCGTTTCACATTAAATTAGTGTCTCTAAGTTCAAAAGAGGAAAAACTTCAATTTAATTGATGAATCTTTAACCTGTCCCTTTGTCTCTAGACACAACCTTGACATTTTCCACCACGGTGCAGATGTAGCATTAATTATACTGATGTACAAAATGCTGTCAGATGCATGTCAGTCTATAATCATTGTTATGCATTTGAATATTGCATTCATCTTTACATCATGGAATGCACTTTTTGCATAAGGCTGTTGGGTGATTGAATGGTTTCTCTCGTTTGAATTTAAACAGGTATACAACCCACAAACTAAATGTTTAAAGATCAGAACATTCAGATGAAATTAGTATTTAGGATGTCATAATGAGGAGTAATTACATTCTCTTACGTTATTTCTATTGCCGTATGCCAAATCAGGTGAGATGCTAAACGTTTTCGGTCTAAACTAAAGCGGGGCTCCCACGGCGTCAATAAAGTTATTATACTTTTTCATGAAAGTGCGAACCATAAAGTTTGTCCCACTCACACAAGGATTTCACCTTTTTGACTTTACAACAATTTTTCATAGAAAGTAACTGAAATGGTCAGACATGGAGCTGAGAAAACCATCTTTTTAAGCATTTTACCCTTTCAATAACATTAAAAAATGTTTTTGTTTCCTTTATCAAGCAAAATATTTAAAACGTATACACTATCAAACTAGTAGACACTAATTTGCATGTTGTTTGTTTGAAATTTTCCACACGTCTTCTGCTATTATTTAAACTTCGTGGACTTTCTTGAAAAAGTTAAATAAAGTTCCAACTTTTTTCCGACAGCAATAAGTCCACGAAGTCATGCGAGGTAAACGGTTTATTAACTTTGCGGACAGATTTATTGACGCCGTGGGAGTCCCGCATAAGTGTCCGCTTTAGCTCCAAATTGGAAACCTTATGTCTGCATCAGGATTCTTTGGTCTTCGGGCGGCTATCCGAATCAGTGCTTCCACGTTCCATGAGTTCACAAATGGGAACATATACTTAGTGTCATTCTGGGAACAGGCAACCCCGCGCCTACGCAAAATTTTTTCTATGGCCCAATGATAAAGGACATTTTTTAGAATTTGAATTGGAAATACCCAGATATTTGGCTAAATTTTGGATTTCGAAGCCTCCTCCCACGTATGTCACTAATCTCGACATCACAGCAAAGAAAAGTGAATAAATAGGCCATACAACTCAATGTAATTCCGAATAAAACTCGTTTATCTAAATATATTTCAATGTAAGGATTATAGATTAAGTTTCACATATAACGGTTTTTAACAACAAAAATTGGCTAGATATATTTTCTCTATTTTTTTTTCTTTTTCAGAGAAACGGTTCGGTACAACGAAAGGCGGCTTGTGCATTGTCGAAAAACGGAAACAAAAATCATCAATTCAATTTCTCTCAATATTTCAATTCAATATTTTTTTTTTCTCTCTTTCAGTGTTACTTTAATTTTTTTTTTCTCTTGGTCCTTAACAAGTTATCTTCTAGGATCTTTATTGTTATTAATGTTTGTGTTATGTTTTTATTTGAATAAATTGAATTGAATTGAATCAAATAATAAAGTAACAAAACAGCTACATTTTTCATTACAGCTACAAACTACGAAAACTCCTCAAGTAAAAGTGAAACAATTTACTGATCAAAAGCATCAACGAATTTTCAACAGAGAATACTTTTTTTTATCTCAAACAGTTGTTATTTTTTTTTTTTTTTGTATTGATGGTATCAACCAAATTTTCTTTTCTAATAATACTGTCCCATGAGATACAATTATTACTGCCCCCCCCCCCTCCAAAAAAAAAATCTTGCGTATATGCCTCTTGGCCTTACAATGATTAGTTTTATCAAGTTGTTTAGCATCGCAGTATATTTCACTAATTACCACTTATTACGCTAAAAGATTCTGGCCTAATACGCCACTTTTCTCACAGTGCCTTTTCTTCCATAACTGACGAATTCATCCCTTGTGCAAGAAATTAGAAGCTTGACCTCCAGTGCCAACGCCTCGTGAATTGTTGCCGCAAGTTTGACCCATAGGCCGCAGTTGCGGGGCAACAAACGCAACTATTTATCATGGGTAATAAACGTGTATGCTCGAGCACCACGGTTGCAGATGCGTTATGATTAATGTAGGTTATTATTTGTATGGTCAACGTATAAAATAAAAACCTTTTGAAATAATTTCTGTGCGCATTAAATAACCGTCAAACTCTGCACCCGCGTTGTTTTTGTTTTTACCTATATTAAGGTTATATAGTTATTAACAACGGTTAATAACATCCGTTAAACGGTTCAGTGTGTAAACTTTTATTTCTTAGTGTGCGGTTCCTACAGAAGATTGCATGTCTTTTTGCTAACTTTTCATGGCATCAAACCTCTAAAAATACAAAAAGGCAAAATCGAAAATCCAAAAAAAAACGTAACTATTGTTTCAAGATCAATATTTCTGGTATTATTTCCCAAAAATTTATGAGAGGTATGGAAGTTTTGCATAGGAAATTCAAGAGACAATATTAAGTTATAACAGTATCTAAAGTCAAAGCTACTTTATCTCCAAAAAGCTAAGCTTTTCCGGGAATTCGCAGAATCAGAACTTCAAAATAGAAAAAGTCACCAAAAGACTTTTATTTTTGGAAAACCAATGTCAGCTCCAGTACTTCAAAATCTGCCTATCCGCGTTGAGAAAAAAATCTACTTTTCTAGAAAAAATCACCTCTTGAATACCAAAAAATGTTTGATACGTCATGAAAACCTTGGAAATTACATTTCTAAGTGAACGATGAAATTTTGTATATGAGAAAGTTCATGTCATCTCGCGCACTTTTCGTAGTTTTATTCTTTTAAAATACAAATTATAAATTTCAGAAAAAAAAATTCGGATTTCAAAATTAACTCTTCAAGAATCATTCCCAACAAACCTGATAATTAAAAGATTGATCAATAAAGAAATGAACACAACAAAAAAAAACTATACTAAAACATAAATAGTATAATATATAATAATTAAGAAAATTTAAGAGGATAAAAAATCAAAAGAAACTGTAATGATTTACAGATACCAAAATGCAACAGCCACAGTGGCGTCAATTCACGACAGTGTAGGGGAGGGAAAAACTATTTTTCAAAATATATGGGGAGTGGAATATTGATGTTTTTTAATAAAAATTGCCCAAAAAGCCATTTTCAACGAAAACACCCAAAAAGTGTTTGTTTTTTTAAATCTAGAAAGGTTAGGCAAATGTCCCCCTCCACTGCCACTCCTGAATAACCCTCTTCTTTTTGACCTTTCAAATTGCTAGGCTACTATTAAAATGCAGCCGTACCAAAATAAAAGGGTATATTTTACATTTTCAAAGTGTTTCAAAGAAAAATTGAGGTTATTCATTTTATTCCAAGGGAAAATGACTAACCTTTCGTTTTCATGAGAGGTTGGAAACATTTCATTTAAATGAAAGGTTTTAACCTTTCATTTAAAAGAGGACGTTTCATTTTTTTCATTTTTCTTTCATTTCAATCCGCGTTGAGAAAAAAATCTACTTTTCTAGAAAAAATCACCTCTTGAATACCAAAAAATGTTTGATACGTCATGACAACCTTGGAAATTGCATTTCTAAGTGAACGATGAAATTTTGTATATGAGAAAGTTCATGTCATCTCGCGCACTTTTCGTAGTTTTATTCTTTTAAAATACAAATTATAAATTTCAGAAAAAAAAAAATTCGGATTTCAAAATTAACTCTTCAAGAATCATTCCCAACAAACCTGATAATTAAAAGATTGATCAATAAAGAAATGAACACAACAAAAAAAAACTATACTAAAACATAAATAGTATAATATATAATAATTAAGAAAATTTAAGAGGATAAAAAATCAAAAGAAACTGTAATGATTTACAGATACCAAAATGCAACAGCCACAGTGGCGTCAATTCACGACAGTGTAGGGGAGGGAAAAACTATTTTTCAAAATATATGGGGAGTGGAATATTGATGTTTTTTAATAGAAATTGCCCAAAAAGCCATTTTCAACGAAAACACCCAAAAAGTGTTTGTTTTTTTAAATCTAGAAAGGTTAGGCAAATGTCCCCCTCCACTGCCACTCCTGAATAACCCTCTTTTTTTTGACCTTTCAAATTGCTAGGCTACTATTAAAATGCAGCCGTACCAAAATAAAAGGGTATATTTTACATTTTCAAAGTGTTTCAAAGAAAAATTGAGGTTATTCATTTTATTCCAAGGGAAAATGACTAACCTTTCGTTTTCATGAGAGGTTGGAAACATTTCATTTAAATGAAAGGTTTTAACCTTTCATTTAAAAGAGGACGTTTCATTTTTTTCATTTTTCTTTCATTTCAATCCGCGTTGAGAAAAAAATCTACTTTTCTAGAAAAAATCACCTCTTGAATACCAAAAAATGTTTGATACGTCATGACAACGTTGGAAATTACATTTCTAAGTGAACGATGAAATTTTGTATATGAGAAAGTTCATGTCATCTCGCGCACTTTTCGTAGTTTTATTCTTTTAAAATACAAATTATAAATTTCAGAAAAAAAAAATTCGGATTTCAAAATTAACTCTTCAAGAATCATTCCCAACAAACCTGATAATTAAAAGATTGATCAATAAAGAAATGAACACAACAAAAAAAAACTATACTAAAACATAAATAGTATAATATATAATAATTAAGATCATTTAAGAGGATAAAAAATCAAAAGAAACTGTAATGATTTACAGATACCAAAATGCAACAGCCACAGTGGCGTCAATTCACGACAGTGTAGGGGAGGGAAAAACTATTTTTCAAAATATATGGGGAGTGGAATATTGATGTTTTTTAATAGAAATTGCCCAAAAAGCCATTTTCAACGAAAACACCCAAAAAGTGTTTGTTTTTTTAAATCTAGAAAGGTTAGGCAAATGTCCCCCTCCACTGCCACTCCTGAATAACCCTCTTCTTTTTGACCTTTCAAATTGCTAGGCTACTATTAAAATGCAGCCGTACCAAAATAAAAGGGTATATTTTACATTTTCAAAGTGTTTCAAAGAAAAATTGAGGTTATTCATTTTATTCCAAGGGAAAATGACTAACCTTTCGTTTTCATGAGAGGTTGGAAACATTTCATTTAAATGAAAGGTTTTAACCTTTCATTTAAAAGAGGACGTTTCATTTTTTTCATTTTTCTTTCATTTCAATCCGCGTTGAGAAAAAAATCTACTTTTCTAGAAAATATCACCTCTTGAATACCAAAAAATGTTTGATACGTCATGAAAACCTTGGAAATTACATGTCTAAGTGAACGATGAAATTTTGTATATGAGAAAGTTCATGTCATCTCGCGCACTTTTCGTAGTTTTATTCTTTTAAAATAAAAATTATAAATTTCAGAAAAAAAAAAATTCGGATTTCAAAATTAACTCTTCAAGAATCATTCCCAACAAACCTGATAATTAAAAGATTGATCAATAAAGAAATGAACACAACAAAAAAAAACTATACTAAAACATAAATAGTATAATATATAATAATTAAGATCATTTAAGAGGATAAAAAATCAAAAGAAACTGTAATGATTTACAGATACCAAAATGCAACAGCCACAGTGGCGTCAATTCACGACAGTGTAGGGGAGGGAAAAACTATTTTTCAAAATATATGGGGAGTGGAATATTGATGTTTTTTAATAGAAATTGCCCAAAAAGCCATTTTCAACGAAAACACCCAAAAAGTGTTTGTTTTTTTAAATCTAGAAAGGTTAGGCAAATGTCCCCCTCCACTGCCACTCCTGAATAACCCTCTTCTTTTTGACCTTTCAAATTGCTAGGCTACTATTAAAATGCAGCCGTACCAAAATAAAAGGGTATATTTTACATTTTCAAAGTGTTTCAAAGAAAAATTGAGGTTATTCATTTTATTCCAAGGGAAAATGACTAACCTTTCGTTTTCATGAGAGGTTGGAAACATTTCATTTAAATGAAAGGTTTTAACCTTTCATTTAAAAGAGGACGTTTCATTTTTTTCATTTTTCTTTCATTTCAATCCGCGTTGAGAAAAAAATCTACTTTTCTAGAAAAAATCACCTCTTGAATACCAAAAAATGTTTGATACGTCATGAAAACCTTGGAAATTGCATTTCTAAGTGAACGATGAAATTTTGTATATGAGAAAGTTCATGTCATCTCGCGCACTTTTCGTAGTTTTATTCTTTTAAAATACAAATTATAAATTTCAGAAAAAAAAAATTCGGATTTCAAAATTAACTCTTCAAGAATCATTCCCAACAAACCTGATAATTAAAAGATTGATCAATAAAGAAATGAACACAACAAAAAAAAAAACTATACTAAAACATAAATAGTATAATATATAATAATTAAGAAAATTTAAGAGGATAAAAAATCAAAAGAAACTGTAATGATTTACAGATACCAAAATGCAACAGCCACAGTGGCGTCAATTCACGACAGTGTAGGGGAGGGAAAAACTATTTTTCAAAATATATGGGGAGTGGAATATTGATGTTTTTTAATAGAAATTGTCCAAAAAGCCATTTTCAACGAAAACACCCAAAAAGTGTTTGTTTTTTTAAATCTAGAAAGGTTAGGCAAATGTCCCCCTCCACTACCACTCCTGAATAACCCTCTTCTTTTTGACCTTTCAAATTGCTAGGCTACTATTAAAATGCAGCCGTACCAAAATAAAAGGGTATATTTTACATTTTCAGAGTGTTTCAAAGAAAAATTGAGGTTATTCATTTTATTCCAAGGGAAAATGACTAACCTTTCGTTTTCATGAGAGGTTGGAAACATTTCATTTAAATGAAAGGTTTTAACCTTTCATTTAAAAGAGGACAAAATCTGAAAAACAGCCTAAAGACAAGACCCTATACTCTTTCACCGGTCATGGAGTCAGTAAAATTTAGCATACAATTTTAATTCTTTCGAAAGCTCAAGGAAGATTAGTTTAAAGCAAAGCGCTAGTTTTTCAAAATTCTACAAATATGGGGAAATATCTGCAAAGAAACTGACTCGTAATATTCCCTAAATTTGCAAAATATTGAAAAACTAGGGATTTACCAAAAGCACAAAACCGACGCAACGAAACACGATTAGGAGTAGAATATTCCATAAGTACCGTCCAAAAAGTAAAAGACAAATTTTAAAGGCTCTCAATACTCTTTCATCGGTCATAGAGTCAGTAAAATTTAGCATACAATTTTAATTCTCTCTAAAGCTCAAGGAAGATTAGTATAAAGCAAAGCGCTAGTTTTTCAAAATTCTACAAATATGGGGAAATATCTGCAAAGAAACTGACTCGTAATATTCCCTAAATTTGCAAAATATTGAAAAACTAGGGATTTACCAAAAGCACAAAACCGACACAACAAAACACGATTAGGAGTAGAATATTCCAGAAGTACCGTCCAAAAAGTAAAAGACAAATTTTAAAGGCTCTCAATACTCTTTCATCGGTCATAGAGTCAGTAAAATTTAGCATACAATTTTAATTCTCTCGAAAGCTCAAGGAAGATTAGTTTAAAGCAAAGCGCTGGTTTTTCAAAATTTTACAAATATAGGGAAATATTACGAGTCGGTTTAATCAAACCCATATAGCAAATATACGCCACATAAACTGCAAAGTATTAATTTTCGTTAGTTTTACTTTTCATCTTCGAAAAACTTTCAGAACAAATTTACTGATTTTTTTGTGTGTGGGGGGGGGGGGGTTGAAAATACACACAATGAACCTAAAAAAGATTATTATTTCAAAGGAAATGAAACCAAGGAAGTGATACGCGTTTTCGTTAAAATAGGGCATTATCACTGGCGTAGTTGTATTGGGTGTTTTTACTGGTGTTTCCTTCTTGGACTTCAACATTTTAAGAGAACTAAAATAGTTTGGGGAAAAAGGTGTAACTAAAGTAAAAACAGGGGCGAGCAAAAAATCAAGATATAATAATTGCAAGCTGCAACTAGAGGTCTCAATCCACGAGCTAGAAAGGGGAATTAAAAAAAAAAAATATGGATCCTTCTTATCTTTGCATTATCGAATTAATTCCAATTAATCAATCGCGGACGCTCAAGGTAAAATCATTTTCGAGGGGTTCCAGGCTCTTTACTTTTGCATCTGTTTTCACTGTCTAATAGACGGACGTGTCCCCATTTGAACGTTTATTTGTTTGTTCTAGCTTGGGAGCTGTAATTATCCTGTAGTGAATCTTCGACAATGGCATATTCCAATGGTGTACTTTCCATTCGGATCCGACACGATTTTCCAGGAGTTTTAAGCTCTTTTTCTAATTTTCCGTGAATTTGTTCTTAAAACAAAACTTTACTATTAGGGTTAATCAAAATAATAGTTACCATGCCTGCACCAGCTACAGATGAAATTTTTTTTATCACTGGGCAGGTTTTTATAAAACGCATTTTTAAACTTTGGTTACCATGGGGCCGTGGCTCGCTCTTTACGAGGTTGAAGCTGTCGCTGCAACCATGACGAAATAGGTATGTCTCTCCGACTGGTGAATTACAGTCTGGTGACTGGTGAAAGTACGACTGGTGAATTACAGTTTTGGTAGTTTCTTTCTTTTACAATGACTTAGAGATGAAGTGCAAACAGGGACGTAAGTAGGATGGGGGGGGGGGGGATCGGTGCTCAGTAGCCCCGAAGTTCTAGATTTTCTCGAATTTCTGGGCAGTGTTTAGTCAAATTATCAACTAGAATGTGTTTTTTTTATTATTGCCCCCTCCCCCCAAGCAAAGCCCTACATGCATGCTACCATGTCTATAGGCATTTCTAAATTCACTAAAAAAAATGTCCCATCTTTTCAGAAGCGTATCCAGGATTTTTGTTCGGGGGGGGGGGGGGTTACATAAAAACCTCAAAAAACAAACAACAAAAGTACGAAGAACAAAAGGGAAATCTTTTTGTAAGACAGTGGAGATAATTTGAATGAATATTTCGGCCCTATGTCCAAGGGCCGTCCTCAGCAAGACTATAAAAGAAAAAAGACTCACAACAACATGCGACCAATAAAACCAAAAAAGTGAAAATTTTTTCAAAACAATCCTAGTGTCATTACTTCAGCGAAGTTCAACCAGGACTGATAAAAAGTAAGGTAAAACAAGACGATTCAATGAAATGAAAGAAAAATAAATTAAAAACACGTTCTTATTGCTAATCCAGCCTTTTTGGCAGGATTAGCCAAAATATAATTTGAAATATTCATTCAAATTATCTCCACTGTCTTACAAAAAAATTTCCCTTTTGTTCTTCGTACTTTTGTTGTTTGTTATGGAAAGGCAGTGTGGTCTTCGTCGCTATTTACCTCAAAAAACGCATACAAAATTTATTTATGTCCAGTTTTGTTACGTTTTTACGAGTCAATCAAACATTTCTGGGGGGGGGGAAGGGGTTCAAACCGGGTAACCCCCTCCCCCCCCGGGATACGGCCTTGTATGACCGAAAATAAAAAACAAAGAAAAACCTTAAGCAGCTAGTTCTGTTTGATGGATTAACAGGTATTCATTTAAATACTCCACAGCTTCTTTGGAAATTAATCAATATCATACACGACGGGGTAATAACTTCATAAATATTCATATAATCATATTAATGATACGGAATAGCTTGCACAAAGAATCATGACTATGCTTTGTAAACCTGAAATGATTCAAAATGAATTAGTTAATAAATAGTATTTTCACTTGGAAATAAGTAACAATCATTTTGAGGAGCTGCCCACTTAAAAAATTCGTGTACACCAGGCAACAAACAGCACGCTTGGTATAATCGTGGCAAGCGCTGCGCGAAGAGGCGCGGTGGAGCGAAACAATTGGCCTTCCAAGATACAACTCAGCTGACGGATAGTGGACCACCTGACTCATTTCAGACAATACGGTTCATCTATTTGGCTCTCCTGTTTTATTGCCGCCATATCAGCAAAAAAAGAGTGTTATCAGTATGTCAACTTCTACAGGTTTTCGGTATATTTAAAGTTTTTTGTCCCAAGCTAACACCAAAGTCCTCTTAAACATTCATAGCTAGTAACCAAGGCCGTATCCAGTCGGAGGGGTGTTTGTTACCGAGTTCAACCCCCCCCCCCCCTTCAAAACTTGTGTCCGTCTCATAAAAATGTAACAGAAACGCCTATGAATAAATTCTTTATTAATTTTTTTTTTTGTAATAGCACCCCATTCGAAAAAAAACTGCATACGCCCATGCCAGTAACTGTTTGATGTCAGCCTTGTCAAGATGCTTAAAAACCATGTCAGGGACTTAAAAGAGCCCATTTCAAGACTCAAATTGTCTAAATCTCCATGAGCCTTCCGAAAAATATAGGGAGGGTCTGGGGGATAGGAAATAATATCTAATCTACCTTTATGTAGACAAAGCCTGAATAAGAGCCTTACAGGGTGATACGTACTACTTATTACATAAGTATGTTTCTGAAATTTATTTTAAAGCTTCATTTAACTAAACTAATTTGCTTCATATTTCATAAAGTTATACGCAATGATAAGCAAGTATGCATCAGCTATTCTGAAGGAAGTGCATATATATATATATATATATATATATATATATATATATATATATATATATATATATATATATATATATATATATATATATATATATATATATATATATATATATTTAACCATACAAAGACTGTAACCACAACTGCAATTCTACAGTTTTGGGCCCAACTACAAGCGTCAAAATCATCCTTCAACAGTGGCAATACTCCAGGCTGCAGTTAGCTTTCTATAAATAATAAAATAGCATTTCATTTTTCGGGACATATACATCACATGAGGCACGCTTTTGTATTTTTTTTGTTCTTAATATCCGTAGCTGAATGTAGCCAAATTTCCCTAGCCACTACTTGCACATAAGGTTTCTTAGACCTCATCTCGATTGAAATGATTAACCTGGAAAACATGTAAGATACGGTTCTAGCCAGTTGAAGTCTTGCTTTACAGGAAAGAGTTCTGAAAGAACCCCATTGGTAAGTCACAAATAAAAGACCAGAGCATCACATTACACCTGACTCACCGTATCAGATGTAAAAACCGAATAAATTTGAGACACAGCTCTAACTGGTCCAAATCCTGCAGGTCCAAGCCCAATTTGACAGCGAGTAACGCACACGGGATGAATACTACAACCCGAATTAGAAGCCAATGAAAGCTATTGCATAATTTCTAAGCGATTTTCCATACCCTTTCCTCGGAAAAATTAAAAATAATGAGAACAAAGAAGGAATAGAAGTAATATGAGCAAATTTATAGAGTCTTTATTGTTGTCCCAACAATAAATTATATTGTTGTCCCAACAATAAACTATATTGTTATCCCAAATTATTTATAATTTGGGACATAATTATGTCCCAAATTATATGTTATAACCTAAATAATAATTATGTCCCTAAAAATTTGTCCCCAATTATATAATGAGACAAATTATGTCCCAAATTATTTATAAATTATGTTGTCCCAACAATAAATTAAAATTATAGCGTATTTATATTTGTCCCAACAATCCAGTTGGGACAAAATATAAATATTGATGTTTACAACTGGTCAATTTAGGGAGGAAGTTCCAGACGCAACCTATACATAGCTTTTTTTATGGGGAGAGGGGCAAAACTTGGTAATTTTAATAAACAGTACCCAAAAATTGTAGAAAATTTAGTATTTCGAGGCAGGCCCTAGCCCTTCCCCTCATCCCAAACCCTCGACCTATCAATGCTTTCTTATTTAACTCAACTAAAGTCTCGTGGTTTTAGAAACGTCACTTAGTAGCTCTAATTAAATTTCTATTCTCTTTGTTTCTCCATTCTGAATGCAAGAGACTCAGGATATTTAAAATTTCCCCATAATGTCTTACATGTTCACACATAATTTGCCTCTTTTTATAGTTTTTTCTAACCTGACCCCCCCCCCCCCTCCCCTAAGTTTCTGCCTTTCTTCCTAAATCACGTTTTAATTTCTGTTTATTTGGATCTTAGACAATGGAAGACACAAACTCAAAATCAGTTAAATTACATTGAGTAAATTTCCTCGTTGCGTTTATTTACAAACAACTTTTCAGTAACATCCACTAGTTTACATCCAGAAAATTGCTCTTCATTCAGAAAAATAGTTTTCATTCAGAAAATTGCTCTTCATTCAGAACAATAGTTTTCATTCAGAAAATTGCTCTTCATTCAGAAAAATAGTTTTCATTCAGAAAATTGTTCTTCATTCAGAAAAATAGTTTTCATTCAGAAAATTGCTCTTCATTCAGAAAAATAGTTTTCATTCAGAAAATTGCTCTTCATTCAGAAAAATAGTTTTCATTCAGAAAATTGCTCTTCATTCAGAAAAATAGTTTTCATTCAGAAAATTTCTCTTCATTCAGTAAAATAGTAACTTGGCTACAGGAAGCGTTATAGGTCTTCGTTATTCTTTTCTGCCCTACATGTAACGAAGACGCTCTGACTCCTTGCTCATGAACTACTCCCAAAAAAAGGCACGCCACTTAAAAGTTTTTTTATGAGGAGAGGGCTCTGAAATATCCAAAATATTTTTTTAGTCGCTATATAGAAATTTGTCAATCAAGCAGAGAAAATTTCAGAAGAGGCTATTTTAGGAGCGTTTCATCTTGTTAAGCAAGAAGAGAGCACAAGAGAGCGCATGCCAATAAATATATCTTTCGACATTTTGATATTACATATATTACAGGTAATCTGCAATAGGCAACATGACATTCTATAAAAACTCGATTACAATCATAGGCTACTGTACATTAAGGTCTTTAACCTTAGCATGTCACATTCTATTCCATATTAAAAATAGTACCACAAAAAAGGGTGCGCTATCACCTCTTAGTATACATATTACGTGCTTAATTTAAAATAAATTCTAAATAATATATAGATCTTAGCCATCCATCCTGCGCATAAGATTCATGAAGTCAAATAATTCCTTTCAAATGAAATGATTCTTGTTTCTTTTAATTAAAACCCTAAACAATCAAAATTACCTTAATAGATGAGAAAAACTAACATTAGACATCTTTATAGATTTTAATTATTTAATTAAATATAGAGACAAATACTAAGAGATGTGGTTTTCGTCCTCCCTTCCTCCTTCAAAGATCCTCCGCTCAACTATGCAGAAGGCAGAACGAGTTTTCGGTTCATGGGAATAAAAAATCAGAGATATAGTTGTTGCAAATTGACCGTGGATTGAAGAATTTGGTGAGCATAGACAACATGAGAGGGAAGGAGGAAGCGAGGGCAGAGAAAGATAAAGAGGGAGGAGGGGGAGGGAAGAAAAGCGAATCATTTACCTCAAAGCTGACATGCTTCGAGCTGCTTTGGACCTCTTCTTCCGTCGCTGTTGTTAAATTATTCTCCAGCAGGATTCTTAGCTGAGACAGCTGACTGGCATGAGATTGGGCTTCACCGGGCTTACCTCCTGAACAATGGTTCCCCATCTCTAAATCCACGGAACCAGGGGGATTTTCTCCTTGACCAGATATAGTGCACATTGGTGATGCAGCATTGTTCGATAAGACTGTTTCTTGGCTCGCTTGCAAACCTTCCAATGGTAAAGATGGCGCCGACGCGTCAGACAATAGAGGATCTGAGCAAAGAGTAGTTTGATCCTGAATTACAGAAAACAAAACACATCAATACTTAAAGATGACAAAAGGGAAAAAATAAAAAGCTTTGCCGGAATCAAAATAAATGGAATGAAACGAAAATAAATGATATTGCTTATTTATTTCACCAGTTCAATATAGCAACACCAACAAAATATGGTATTAACTTCATAGAAACCTGAAAATTTTGAAACAAATTTTTTTTTTAGAGAATCACGTTTTTCAGGTATGAATAAACCTAAAGATTTTGATGTTATTTCGATATTTTTTGCCTTTTTGTTTATTTTTTATGCAATTTTTTCATTCTGATGTTTTTGGTACTTATACCCTGGTACGTCGACATTTTTGGTACTTCGACTCAGGTTTATTTAGACATACATTTAGCACAACGTTAATTTACGTAGTCTCTACAAAAATAAAAACCTAAATGCATATATTAAATAACTGCGACGTGTTATACAATTCCACAAAGTAAAGGGCGAACCAGTTTCTACACCGATTGTTATTAAATTTAACAGGGTTTAATTTCAGCTTTGACCTGGTTCAGGTATTCACTTCAACACCTAGTCGTAAGATGTGGCAGTGCTGAGGTGAGGCAAACAACATTTTCCCTAGAACATTATTAAATAGTCAAATCTATCTCGTAATGATTCAAGCCTCAGATTATCCCGTGTTTGGACATAATCTACTACTCTACCTCCAGTTGTGACTGCTACCGTTCTCTTCTGAATAGCTTCAATTTCGTCGCAATAGTATCTGGTTTTCTGTAGAAATGGACCCAGAACAAGTACAGCGTATTCAAGTTGTGGTCTTAAATAAATAACATAGGCAGTTTTGACACTGTCGCTATCACACCCAAATCGGCGCATTGCAATAAGAGTTTGAATTAATATGTTTTCGGCTTTTACAAGCTTATCAACATGCTCAGTAAACGTACAATCAGATGAAAGTTCAAGTCCCAGGATTTTTGACGACAAAAAAAAAACAAATGGGGGGGGGGGCTCCAGGCGACGCTTTAGCGTTCAAAACCTGATGATATTCGATTTGGCGTGGTTGAGAGTCAATTTGTTTTTCTTTGCGATCATCAAAGAAGGAGCTTAGGAAGTTATCAGTGAACTGCAGCTCTATCACCTGAACTGCGGTTCTATCACCTGGTTAGATACTAAATACTTTTCAATAAAGGAGAGATCATCTACAAACGTGAATCTTTCAACGAAATTTGCAAGCACTAAGTTAATAAAACATAGGAAGATAAAGTCTGCAGCTCTATCACCTGCACTGCGGCTCTATCGCCTGGTTAGATACTAAATACTTGACAATAAAGAAGAGATCATCTACAAACGTGAATCTTTCAACGAAATTTGCTAGCACTAAGTTAATAAAGCATAGGAAGATAAAGTCTGCAGCTCTATCACCGGCACTGCGGCTCTATCACCTGGTTAGATACTAAATACTTGACAATAAAGGAGAGATCATCTGCAAACGTGAATCTTTCAACGAAATTTGCTAGCACTAATTTAATAAAGCATAGGAAGATAAAGTCTGCAGCTCTATCACCTGCACTACGGCTCTATCACCTGGTTAGATACTAAATACTTGACAATAAAGGAGAGATCATCCACAAACGTGAATCTTTCAACGAAATTTGCTAGCACTGAGTTAATAAAACATAGGAAGATAAAGTCTGCAGCTCTATCACCTGCACTGCGGCTCTATCACCTGGTTAGATACTAAATACTTGACAATAAAGGAGAGATCATCTGCAAACGTGAATCTTTCAACGAAATTTGCTAGCACTAAGTTAATAAAGCATAGGAAGATAAAGTCTGCAGCTCTATCACCTGCACTGCGGCTCTATCACTTGGTTAGATACTAAATACTTGGCAATAAAGGAGAGATCATCTGCAAATGTGAATATTTCAACGAAATTTGCTAGCACTAAGTTATAAAGCATAGAAAGATAAAGTCTGCATCTCTATCACCTGCACTGCGGCTCTATCACCTGGTTAGATACTAAATACTTGACAATAAAGGAGAGATCATCTGCAAACGTGAATCTTTCAACGAAATATGCTAGCACTAAGTTAATAAAGCATAGGAAGATAAAGTCTGCAGCTCTATCACCTGCACTGCGGCTCTATCACTTGGTTAGATACTAAATACTTGGCAATAAAGGAGAGATCATCTGCAAATGTGAACCTTTCAACGAAATTTGCTAGCACTAAGTTAACAAAGCATACGAAGATAAAGCCACCAAGTTTGGTTCTTTTTTGGGCTCCACACGTTATGCTTGTCCATTTTTAGGAAGTACCCCCCTTCAAACAGTGGGAGTAAGCACTCGGAACAAAAGCTAGAATACATTGGTGGGCATCCATAGTTTCCATACTCGTGGCCAGAGCCAAGTGGCTTATGCGGTTGAATAATTTTCAGAAAATTTGCTAATACCAGGTCAATACATGTACTATCATTATCAAGTCATTTGAATACTAAGTGAATTAGGTAAAGTGTAGTATTGTATCCATTTAGGCACCCGTACTGGAAAGGGTCTATGTTGTTTTTTGTTTGTTTTAGCAGTTCTTTCAAGATGAAGGCTTCGGTGACCTTAACAAGGGCTGGTGTGATGGATATTGGTCGCAATTCACTACAAGAAACGGGGGTTTTATTTTTGGGCATAACTACAATATAAGCGTGTTTCCAACACTAAGGAAAAACCATTTCATTAAAACATAAGCTTATGACATGTGCTAGCGGCTTTGCAAAGAATAAAAAAAAACTCTAGTATCAAATGAATTGGGAGCTCTCCAGGAAATGAGGAGCTTGATGCTGTCAGTTTGTACAACTCTTTATATACTTTGTACTCATAGAGAGTAATTTTTCTTTCGTCCGGACACTCGGAGAGTAAGCTCCACTTGATGATTTTCTAGGGTTGGAAAAGTCGAGTAGATCTTGGTAAAAAAAACTTATTAGCACCATTTGACGTAACTTGAGCGTCGTCATCAGATACAACTCTGATACAAGATAACGTTTTCTCTTTGCTATTTTACGTTTCCTGTTAGTGTTTGCTATTTAACGTTTCCTATTTGCTAGTTAACGTTTCCTGTTTGCTATTTTTAGCACCAATTTATGCAAGTTCCATGGGTCTTTAAGGATAGTTGGGTCACAAAGGGATCAATCGAACGCCTTTCACACGACTTGATATTGCTAAATAATCTTGTTTCTAAACACTTTAGCTCAGGCACTACCATTTATGGATACAAGACGACAGCGTTCTTTGATGAGCTGTTTAATTACTGGGGTAATCCATGGTCTGTCCGATTCATTTTTTACAAATCTCTTTGTGGGAAAAACTCTAAATATTTTAAGTAAAGTAGGAAATTAAACGCCTGGGATTTATGTTAGCGTCAATGTTTGAGAAACTCTCATTGAAAGACTATGAGTGTTCCAATCCATAGTCCATATAAGGCGATCAACGCTTGAATAGTAGGTCTTGCCGTTATTTTCATCATTTCCATCATTTGGGTTTCAGAACTGACCTTTTTATTTTCATCACTAAAGTATAATGATCTGATTTGCCAATCGGTCAAAGCTAAAAAATATTTTCGCAATACGTAGGCAAGTTCATTAAAATAAGGTCCAGGGCGCTTTCCGTGATATGGGTAACCACCCTTAATCACTTGAGTAAGGCTTAGTATACAGTTAACCCATAGTTTTTTTTTTGTCTGCTTGAAATCACCGGCAATGATGAATCCTGGGCAGCTATACTGTTGCCGTATACTGTAATATAATATGCTGTTGCCGTATACTACACTATAATATACTGATGGTACACTATACGGATGGTATACTATACTATAGTATACTGTTGCCGTATACTATAATATAATATACTGATAGTATATTATAGTACAATATGCTGATGGTACACTATACGGATGGTATACTATACTATAATATACTGTTGCCGTATACTATAATATAATATACTGATGGTATATTATAGTATAATATACTGATGGTACACTATACGGATGGTATACTATACTATAATATACTGCTGCCGTATACTATACTATAATATACTGATGGTATATTATAGTATAATATACTGATGGTACAATATACTGATGGTATACTATGCTATAATATACTGTTGCCGTATACTATACTATAATATACTGATGGTATATTACAGTATAATATACTGATGGTACACTATACGGATGGTATACTACACTATACAATCAACAGAATTTGGAGGATAGGAGACTAGTTCCAGTCTACTTTGTGCACTTTTAGAATATTACCCCCCTCCCCCCAAATAAAAAAAAATCAAAATATAAAGGGACATAGGCTCCCCCTACTCCCCACCCCCAATTTACCGAAGCTGCTTTGCTTCGGTAAACTTACCAGTAAATTAAAGTAACAAATTAACGCGGTATTAATAACACTGCAGTGTAGTTTTTTTCTTTCCATTCTGCAATTTCTTTCTGTCACATAGGATGCTCCCAGTTAACAGTTATACCATTGAACGCGAATACTTCGCTGCAGATGGTGGCTGAGGGACCTCTTAACAACTTACAATCTGTCGACGAAAACACGATTGTTTCTTACGAATATGAACGAATGTAAAATGAAACTTACACTAACACAATTATCATTATCACAGATATCACGTTTGACATGTATCCCTGAAGGGTCAACAAATCCTTGGGATCCACCGGGAGGATAGCATTGATTCTCAATCTCACGATTCTAAAAAAGAGAAGGGTTAGATAAAAAAAAAGACGAGAAGGATTAGGTAAAAGAAAAAGATTAGAATCTCAGGACTCTACATTAACCCAAATCAATGCAAACTGAAACAACTACTAACATTAATTCGAATTTATATTTTAGATAGGCGGAAGTCTGAGAATTTAGAAAGAATATTTAAAATTCACTCAGGATCAACAAAGAAAACAAATAGAAAAACATAAAAATTCCAAAAAGTTTTTCTTCCTCAATTTAACACATATTTATTGGGCATACCAACTAAAGAAATTAAAAAGCGTTAGAAAATACAAGGCTCTACATATAACCATTAGCCTCACTACTTTCTTTAGTCTCTGAAACTGCCAAGTATTTTTTTTTTCTAGTCTTATATCCGGATTAAACGATGGCAAGGAAATATGGACAGTTTGAAACCAGAGGGCTCTCTGCTTAGACAAAGGGCTCCCTGCTCCCTGAAACCAGAGGGCTCCCTGCTGAGAAACGACACTCCCTGCTTAGAGAAGGCTCAATATTCAACTTTCATTTAATACACCTGTATCCCGGGAAAGATGCATAAAGACGTGAATGTATTCTCGTGGCATTCATTTAAAAAAAAAATGCCATGTAAATGCATGTCTTTAATGCCAAATGAAGATATTTGCATTCTAATGGTTCCATAATTACTCTGCGAAAATTTTCCGTCTCTGTATTGAATTATTTAGCTGTAAATTTACAGAAAACATAGATGGATAGATCATGAACAAACTTCCTTGAACCTGTTTCATGATGAAAATTTTCAAATACAAAGTTTCTGTTTTAATACTCGAGTGAATTAATCGACTTCTTACCAGGGGCATTTTAAAATACACAGGACATAAAAAAAAACTCATTTTCTGTCCTCCTGGATCCATCTTAAGTCTATGATATCTGAACACCATGATTTAATAATATTTTTTTTTAGTTGTTTAAAAATTATCAAGTTTTAAAAAGCAGTATCACATTTTCATCGGTGTTGCCACCTTGAACTGTGAAAATGGATAAGCAAATTTATTTGGATGGATTTGACAACGCTTTCCGTCCACGGAAATTCCGATATTTCCGTGGAATGTTAGAATATCGGAAGCTATAGTAATGACAGCGGTCAGATATGGCTCTGAAGCATGGGTGCTCCGAAAAGCGGATGAAGATTTGCTACATGCTTTCCAGAGAAATTGCTTACGGACTGTTTTGGGTACTTGGCCGTCTGACCTTATTTCAAATAGAAGGCTGTACAAAAAGTGTGGTTCAATCCCGCTTTCTATGGTTATAATGAGAGAAAGGTTGAGATGGCTAGGGTATATTCTGCAGATGAAGGATAACAGATTGCACGCAGATTGTCCTTTTCGGCCAACCTTCTAGGGCTAAACGGAAAACAGGTCGTTTGTGGTTGGGATAGAAAGATGCCATAAAGAAAGATTTAAAGGAAATAAGAACTTCCTGGGAGGGTGTAGAGGGAGGCTTTGAATAGATTGGGATGGAGGAGCGTGTTTAGCTGTGTTGGCCTCAGGCGGCTTGCTGCTGCGGTGAGTTGTTAGTAGCAGTAGCAGTAATTCCAATATTGGCAATATATTGTCTCCCAAGGACAATTACGTCTTTAAAGGAAAGTTACACTTTCTTAAGCTGTATATGTTCCTAACTTCAATTTTGCAGATTTTTACACAAGTTTCTTTTTTTTAATTTGGCACAAAAAAAAAAACTACAAAAATGCATATACAAAATTTAGCAAATGAAAATACGGAGAAAACGGGTATAGTAGTTAAAACAAAGCAAAAAAAAACACACACAAAAAAAACTTTAAAAAACCTTGGACAAAAAAAAACTTCAAATAACAAAGAAATCCGAATATTTTGACTTCACGTCCGGAAGCCTTGATCAAAGAAAAAAAAATAAGTAAAAAAAAACAAATTAAGCTAAATCATACAACATACAAAGAAAACAAAATAAAAACAATAAACAAAACTCACATCTTAATAACTCAATATCACCATGCAAATAGCACGAAAACGCACACCAGAATGATAAATTATATTGTCTCCGGCAGAAGTTGTAGTTTGAAATATATTAATAACTTCCAATATCAACATGCAAATAGCACGAATACACACATCAGGTTGATAAATTAGGTTGTCTCTGGTACAGTTTGATTTTGAAATATCTTAATATCTTCCAAAATCACCATGGAGACAGCATGAATAGGAGAACAAAATGACAAGTTATGTTGTCCTGTTTCAAACCTAACTTGTCATTCTGTTGTGGGTATTCGTGCTATTTGCATGGCGGCATTGGAAGTTATTAAGACTTGAGTTTGTTTATTGTTTTCCTTTTCTTTATGTGCTTTGTTTAATTTAGCTTTCTTTTCTTTTCTTAGCTTTGTTTTCTTTTTCTTTATGTGCTTTGTTTAATTTAGCTTTCTTTTCTTTTCTTAGCTTTCTTTTCTTTTTCTTTATGTGCTTTGTTTAATTTAGCTTGATTCATTTTTTTCCGTTGATAAAGGCTTCTGGACGTGAAGTCAAAATATTCAGGTTTCTTTATTATTAATTTTTTTTTGTCCACTTTTTTGTTTTAGGTATTTTTTCGAAGACCACGCTACCTTCCCATAACGAGCAAATAAAAGTTTAAGTAGGGATAAGTCTTTTTATTAAACAGTGAAACAGATATAAAAGTTCTGGATATTTCGATCACATATCCCGTCATGAGTAGATAAATACTGATGACCGTCATGAGGAGATAAATAGACCCGGGAGTATTTGTTGTCTTTTCAGAATAAATATCATTTGTTTTAATGGTAATACTTTGGTTTATTTGCTGATGATGGTCTCTATATATGTTCGAAAAATCCAGAGTTTTTTGTATATGTTCCACTATCCAATAATATAGGACTTATTCTATGTCACATCAGTCACTTAGGACTTATCCTATGTGAACTTTTGTTTTATTTGATTTGTTTGAAAATACTATATCTATTTTCTCTATATATTAATTTGTTAAATTTTCTAAATGCAAATGAAGTCTACAAAAGACCTCATTTCAAAAATGAGGTCTAAAAAATTATTTATTATAAATGCATATGGAGCTATTTTTCACTAAAAAAGTGATTCCTAATTTATAAAGACATACAAGGTTGTGTATTTTTCAACTTAACCAATTCCAAGAAGATTTTCATTGTCACTACCCTTGGTACTTTATTTCTAAATAGAGAAAAAATGACCTTTTGAAATTATTTTTTTGTAGGGTTAGAGTAAAGATATGAAGCCTGATTCTGAAAATTTTTCGGTTATATTTCGCCAATAACCAGGATTGAAGTCAGTTTCTGAAAAAAGAAAGGCATAAATGGTAAAAACTAACGAATATTTGGCCTTTATCTTTTGTCTATCTCTGGTGATTCCAAATTTAGGTTTTAGCTTTCGTTAGTCTACCCAGGGTTTCCACCCTTCACCTTTTCTTATGATTTTTTATATTACGTAAACAAAAAAAAATCACTAAATCAGCACATAAATCACTAGATTATTGAAGAAAATCACTAAATCAACTAAGAAATCCTTGAAATCTAGTGATTTTTTCTCACCGGGTGGCTACCTTGGGCTCACGTATATAGACAGTTTCCACTTCTGAGCTTTTCAACTCTGACTAAAAGCGGGAAATGTCCTACAAAGAGATAGAAAAGAAAAGAAGATCACTTTATGCTTCCATTCTAAAACTTCCATTCTAAATTAGTCCAATTATCTAGATTGTTCAGAATGAACAGCAAAGTCTGCTCTAATCTTTTTTCAATCTGGTGAATCCATATTAACACTTCTGTCAGCTTTATTGTATCATGGAAGTGTTTTTAATTCTACAGTTGACGAAATTATTTCTATTTCATATTTACTTAAATTCATCCTTAAATGCAACAGAAAAAGGAAAATTAACAAAAAGGAAAAAAAGGAAAACTCACATCATGTACATTAGGAATCCTTCCGTCCTGTTTTATATTAGGGGGTCTTCCTCTTTTGCCACCACGCCCCCTTCTATTCTCCTAAAAGTGGATACATTAGACACACGATAAATAAACATTTGGGAAATTCAAGGAAACTGGAAGAAGAAGAAAGAAAAAGATTTGGGACTTGTTAAGAATCCAGTAAACACGCGAAGAACCGCATCTAGAATCTAATGAAATCCTAATGAAAACAGGTTTCCGCTAACTTGTGAGGTATTGCTCCCTCTGTGAAAAAGGTTTAAACTTTAGTTTTTTGGGGATGAAGGGGAAAAAAGGGTACCTAGGTTAGGTTACGTATTCAATATATGCTAAGCTTTACATTTATTTATTCTATATCCTAGTTACATTATTTATTTTATATCCTAGTTAGAATTATAAGTTTTATTTTTACTATTCAGTGGTCTTTAAGCCAAGGCAAACACAATATTGACATCCAAAGCTCCCAATTCCAACTATTTCTGGATTTGAGAAAATAAGTTGTATCACATTAAAAAAAAACCTTAAAATTATGTCAAGAGCCAAATAAAATACAGAAAAAACGAACTGAACAAATCTAGCGACCATAATTTGATGAAGGGGGGGGAGGAGGAGGGGTTAACCATTATGAAGAGGTATCAAATAGCGCCTTTTGAATTCCACAACGGATCTGACTAGGTTTGAATCTCAAAACGAAACAAATCCTAATACTAAGTCTGTAAGTCATTATTAATGTAATCTAGAAGAATTAGCGACAGCACTAAAATGATTAAAGAATAATAAGGCTCCAGGTGCTGATAGTGTGGTAAATGAGTTTTTTAAATATGATGGCTTTGAGGTTAGAAATAAGTTACTGAAGATTATGAATATGGTCTTTGAAAAAGGAGAAGTACCTAACGATTTTAGGAAAGCCTTAATTAAGCCACTTTATAAGAAAGGTGATAAAAGTGAGTGTGGTAATTATCGAGGCATTAGTTTGGTCTCTGTAGGTAGCAAATTAATTAGTAATATGACACTTTTTCGACTGAGAGATGCTGTAGACAAAGTTTTAAGAGAAGAACAGTACGGTTTTGGAAAAGGTAGAGGTTGTTGTCTCAACCAAATTTTCACTCTTAGGTTAGTAATTGAGAGGTGCTTGAGTTGTCAAACACCTTTGGTCCTCAGTTTTATAGATTATGAGCAAGCATTCGATTCTGTTGATAGAAGAGCTTTAGTAAAGGTTTTATCCTTGTATGATATACCTGACAAATACATTAAAGTGATTAGTGCTATGTACGAGAATAACACTGCTGCGGTTAAGGTAGGAAATGAGGCTAGCAGCTGGTTTTGCATTAAATCAGGAGTTAAGCAGGGCTGTGTTCTATCATTAAAATGATTGTTCTATATATTCTATATATTAGTGTATATCTGTGTTCGTATATCTGAGTTCGTTAGTATATCTGTGTTCCATACATTAAAGTGATTAGTACTATGTACGAGAATAACACTGCTATCGTTAAGGTAGGAAATGAAGTTAGCATCTAGTTTTGTATTAAATCAGGAGTTAAACAGGGTTGTGTCCTATTCCCCTTTATATGGATCGTTTTGATGGATTTTGTCTTAAGGAGCATAGGAAAGGCAATGGGAATCCATGGAATCAAATGGGGAGGAAAAACTCCCCTGGACTTAGATTATGCTGATGATTTAAGCATCCTAGATGAAAGTGTGAGCAAAATTAATGAACTTTTAGAGGTTTTGCGAGTTCAGGCTGCTAGAATAGGTTTGAAAATTAATGTTAAGAAGACTAAGTCACTAAGGCTAGGAATGAAAGAAGATGAAAAGGTGACGTTGGGTAATGAAAAGATTGATCAGGTGGGCAGCTTCACTTACTTTGGTAGTATTATTAGTAAAGACGATGGGAGCAGACAAGATGTTAAAAGTAGAACAGCCAAGGCTCAGGGTGTTTTTTCATAGTTAAAAAAGTTTGGAAGAATAGGAAGATAAGTGTGCAAACCAAGATTAGAATATCGGAAGCTACAGTGATGACAGTGGTAAAAAAATGGCTCTGAAGCATGGGCGCTCCGAAAAGCGAATGAAGATTTGCTAGATGTTTTCCAGAAAAATTGCCTACGGGTTGTTCTGGGTACCCGATAACTAACCGTATTTCAAACAGTAGGCTGCACGAAAAATGTGGTTCAATCCCACTTTCTAGGGCTATAATGAGAGAAAGGTTGAGATGACTAGGGCACGTTCTGCGGATGAAGGGTGACAGATGCCGAAGAGTGTCCTTTTCGGCCAACCGTCTAGAGTTAAACAGAAAGCAGGTCGTCCTCGTCTGTGGCGGGAGGACGTCATAAAGAAAGATTTAAAGGAAACGGGAACTTCCTGGTAGGGTGCAAAGAGTGAGTCTTTGAATAGATTGGGATGGAGGAGGAGCGTGCATAGCTGTGTTGGCTTCAGGCGGCTTGGTGCTGCGGTTAGTTGTTAGTAGTAGTTGTAGTAATATAATACTAATAAATTCATTTATTTAAAGTAAATTTAATACTAAGTTTGACGGAAAACATTATATATTTTTATAAATAAAACATAATGAATCTTGAACTTCAAGAAGGCAAATATTAGGTTTGTTTCTGTTTCGGATCAAATTTTAAAAATTTCTCTCTTTGGCCGGTCAATTGTGTTTAAATTGAACAAAAGGTCTAGGAACTGGTAAACATGTGCTATTAGTATCCTTTTTTTTATATGGGTATTGAAAAGAGGCTTACCCCTAGTTCCTTATTCTTAAAATAGTTTAAACATTCATTTCCTTACACATATTAAATTCTACTAATTGATGTTTTTCCAGTTTTCCTATCATTATTTTCACAGCATGCCTTCACAAGCTTAGCCTTTGCTGTGCCACTGATAAATGTTTGTACTTTATTTTAGAATAAATTATTGTACTACTCCTACTCCTACTACTCCCATATATTGAAATTTTTTTTTTCCTGGCTCTTTTTGGGTCAAAAACGATTGCTTCCTCAGTACATTCAAGGTGTTGTATCAGACCTGTTACCATTAATTTCTTTACTTTTTTGAAATTCTATTGTTTTATGCTTGACAAGAGTGAAACAAATTGATAAACTTTTTAGTGACAATTGAACTATGATTGATAATAGTCATTAATAGTCACTATAGATAAAAATAGTCACTAACAGTGACTATTTTCGTCCGACGCGTAAAAACTTAATATCTTTTATGCTTTTTTAAAGTTTCCTATTGTACCCCCCCCCCCCCAAAAAAAAATCCTGGATACACCCTTATATAGACCGAAAACCTTTTAAAAAGAATCTAAAAGAGATATGTAACGTTAAGTATTGTAACTAGTTGCCCGTCAGGTCCTTTTTGGTTCTTGATGGCTTTCTTATACCTTGATACCTTGTGTATCTTATACTTTAGTTACACTTTCGTTCATGTATCTCTACTCGTGAATATGTATAATCATCATATTAAGGTAGTATTGTAATGGCTATTAGTTCTTTTACTTTACGTTCATTTTTCCATAGTTTGTTTCATTTTGTCTAGGAGTTGTTTTTCTTTTTTGTTCTTTTTTTTAGTTCTCTCACTATACGTTTATTTTTCAATCGTTTGTTTAATTTTATCCAGGAGTTGTTTTTGTTTTTGGCCTATTTATATTATATTTGTTTCCAGAGTTTTTTTTTTTTTTTTTGAATAAACTGAATTGATATATTTTAAAGACAATTTATACAGTTTAAGCAAATACTTTTGTTTTATACATAGAAGTTACATCATCTCATCGTGAATTTACATTTAAAAAAGGTACGTAGTTAGAACTATTGCTATGTATTTTTTTTATTTTTTATTCTGTCACTTGCTTCTATTTTTATTGAATCACAATCCTGTTATTTTTATTGCATTCTCAGTCCAGTCAGGGTGTTGTATTAGACCTGTTACCGTTAATTTCTTCTTTTTTTGAAAAATTTTATACTTTTTCACTTGACAACAGCAAATTCAATTGACAAACTTACGAGTGATAAATCCTAGAGATGTTAAAAGTATTATAGACCTAAAGTTTTTAAAAGGAATCTAAAAAAAAGGGTGTGTTATACTATGCATGGTTTTCAGTTGCTCTTTGGGTCCTTTTTTGTTCTTAATAGTTTTGTTTAGTTATACTCAGTGAATGTTTTTAAGTACCGCCGTTAGTGTATATGTACAATAATCTAAGATAGGATAGTAATGACCGAAAGACTACCGGTATGTTTTTTTTTCAATTTGTGCTAATTTTTCTTTTGTTTGTTTCACTTTAGGCTATTTATTTCTTTCATATACTTTACTTTTCCTCTTTTTTCCTTTTTGGCATATTTTTATGAGACTTGAAAGTACAAAATTCTTGATAGAGTTAAGTAAGTTACTATAGCATAAAAAATATAAATTTAAAACATCTGTGTGCTAAATTCTATTTCTAATGTAAGGGTTTCTCACCAATTCTTTTTTTTTTTTAATAATTCAATATATTTGTCATACCTTATCCCTTTTGCGATTTTATAATCTTTGATTTTGCTTATTTGCCATTACTGGCCAATTCAGTTTGTCAAATAGAACGGCATTGAGGAATAGGACTTCAAGCAGAGTGATACATAAATAAATAAAACGATACTTTAAAGAGAAGTTTTTTTTGCAGTTAGTATGTTTGACTTTTTAAATATTTTAGAGCTAAAAACTTTTAATAAACAATCTAAAAAAAGGTGTCGTATGCTATGTATGGTTATTAGTTGTCATACAGGTCCCTTATCTTGTAATCTTCTTTATCTTAGTATCTTAGTAAAAACACCCCCCCCCCCCCGCGTATTCAAGCCATTTCAGTTGGGTTTCAGCTGTGGAATAATTTCTTTCAAACATTACGAGGATAAACAGATCTTTGGTTTTTATACGCTTCTTTCACAGCCCATGGATAAGCCTTATCAAAAATTTTAGAGATGTCTGATTCTACATCTCTAACTTGAGCACAAAACCGAATTGTCAAACACGAAATGGCAGCATCAGCTGAACTTATAAGAATTCTGTAAACTGATAAACTAATTTAATGATATTATCCATTATAATTATCAACTAATGATTATCAAATATTGCTGTAACTAGTTTCTTAATTAAGACCATTTCGCTGATTTTTTTTGTGAATATGTACAAATAAAGTTTAAAGAGAAGTTTATTTATATGACACAGACTATTAGTTATAGTCTGTGTGTTTTTGTTTATGTACTTGTAAGTATATTTAAATTAAAATGTTAAGGTAGCATATTAATCTTTGTATTTTCTCGTTTTATGCTTATTTTCTACTGTTAGTTTCATTTTATGCTGGAATTACTTGTAAATTATGGCCGCCTATTTCTTGTCGACTGTATTCCTGAGTATTATTATTTTTTTGGATAAACTGGAATAACATACTTTTAGGAGAGTTAAAAATCAAAAAAATAAAATTGACAGACATCTGTCAAATCAACCAGCACTTAAGTAACAGGGCTTGACACAAAAAGAATGTATAAATCAAGAAAATGACATTCAAGTGATTTTTTTTTTTAACTTCCAACACGGTCCACCGTGTTCTAGACAAAGTTTTAAAAAGGAATCTAAGAAAAATGTGATGGCTGTTATATGTTCTCTAGGTCCTTGTTGGTTCCTTGTGTTATTTTCTTTTATGTTTTTTTAGTTATATTCCGCGTATTTTTTTTTGTATATCTGCTTGTGAAAATGTATAACTATAACGTTAAGGAAGGATTTTAATGATTGAATGAACTTTTTCGGTTCTGTCAATTTATATCTATTTTTCTTTTGTTAGTTTTATTTTGTGCTGGAATTCCTTGTCTGTTTCAGCCGCAAAGACTCCCAAATAGCTCATATTGGCTACCTACTTCTTTTATAATTTATTCCCAAGTATTTATTTTTTAAATGAAGTGAATTATCATATTTTAAAAGTAAAAAGTGAAACACTCGTGTCGGAGACCTTTCAAATATAACAGTAATTAAGTAACAGAAAGAAAGATAGAAAGAGGATATGAAAGAGAGGAAGGAGAGGAGAGAGGAGGAAGAGACAGAGGATAAAAATGAAAGAGGATTGAGAGAACAGGAGGGAGGAGAGAGAAGAGGGATATGAAAGTGAGAAGAGAAAGAGAGTGGAAAGAAAGATATGAGACAGAGGAGAGAGAAACTACCATTGATAAAGTTGAGCATTTTCGTTTTCCGCCTCGCCCAACGGGAGCCGACTTGGAATTAGGACTTAATGACCCTGTTTCACTTTCGTTGTGATCTGAAAAATAAACAGAATTAGCACAGGCTATAATTCAATTTATTACTTTGATTCCAGTCAAAGGACCATACAACAACACAAAAACAAACAAGAAAAAGAACACACACTTTTGCCACATAGGCGTCAGAAAAAAGTAAAAGCAGGGCATAGAATCTCGCAACAGGGTTGCGAGATAATTGCTGATATAATTGCTGGACAATTGGCAAACAAAAATCGGTTCACAACCCGGTTCATCAGCAATAGAAAAAACCGAGGCAGGTTTATCAAGGAACCGTCCAAGAGTATCTTTTTGTACCACTTTATTTTTGTATAGAGGATGAAAAATATGACTCCAAGTAAGAGACAGTCTTAAATCACTGGAGAAGTATGTCCAAAAAAGGAAGATTTCAACTTTGGCTAAGCAGTTAAAGAACGAAAGGATTAGCATACAATAGTTTTTTTTCAATTAAATAGAATGATATTCTAGCACTTAATAGCAATATTTGTAACTCAATTTGGTTAACTGATTATCCTATATACAATTCAGACAACAGCATTGTTTGTTGTAAGACGAATCGGTGAAAGATAAGTAACCTGAAAAAGTTAATCCCCTTTTTACGATATAAAGCGTAAAAAATAAGCGCGTTACTGCTCTTATGGCAAGTACAAAAAAAATCATTTGATAGCTAGTTCGATGAATTAGAAAGTACGGTAGTAAAATTTATTTCAATTCCTTCTGTACTTGCTTTTTATATAATTTACTAATAGCAATAGCCAACAGTAGATCTTATTCCGCAAACCGGCTGTGTTGCAGATAGGTTTTAGATGTATTCTTTTATTAGTCCATAGCTGCCGTTTTTATTGTTTGGTTGAGCCATATCTGGTTTAGTCATGTCGTTTCGTCTGGCCACACACTGGCCATACTACAAATAAGTCTCAAACGTATTTTTTATTAGTCCAGGTCTGTCGTGCATATCGTTTGATCCGGCTACACACTGGCCGTATTGCAGACAAGTTTCAGACGTTGTTTTTTCATTAGTCCAGGACTATCGTGTTATTATTTTGGTCTGGTCACATACTGGCATTATTGCAGAGGACTTTTAAAAGCCTTCTTATAGTCCACGGCTGTCGTCTCAATCATTTGCACTTGTTTTGTTGTTTTTTTGTTAAGGTTTTTCAGTTTCGTTTTCAAGGAAGTGTAGTTTGATTATACGGAATTTGAGTTTTTGGGGTAAGTTATACATTTTTCTTCTCTTTACCCTTTTGTAATCTTGCTTTTATATATCTTGTTGTGAAAACAGAGTGTACAAATGGTCCCGAAACTTGAGTTTTTTCTGGCCTCATTTTCACCGCATTCTGAATCCATCTTCGTTTCACTTTTCAAATTGAAGTATTTTATATTACTTCGTCTTCCGATTTGAATTTTGTCATCGGATAATGGCTTTAGAACAAGTTCCGAATTCTTTTTATTCGGATTTTTTTCTAGTTTTATATTTCTGGCTTTGTATTTTGTTTCGATGTCGAACTTCTAAAACATGATTGGTTTTTTAATCCTTGACAATGAGCTTTGAAGCGCCCCAAAATACTAGTTTTCTGGGGTTTATACCTGCTATTCCGGCATTATTTTTGTTGCATTTTTATAATAGAAATATCCCGTAGTGAATCAAACTGTAAAGATTTTTGGAATTTTAAGTTAAGGTGAGAATAAACTGACCCGATAACTGCATCAGATGCACTACAAAATCTCACAATTTCGGTATGGACCCACAGTTAGATCTGAAGTGTTTTCCACTGACAAGCCAAATTCTTGAAATAAGACTGAGAATTATCAGCAAAACAAAGACCTTTATAAAAGTGGATTGCCGAGTGGCAAACCGCGGAAGAGCAAAATTTACAAAAGAGACCCACAACCCAGCAGAATCCATAATCTTTCCTTCGAGCGTAGTTGTGGAATTGAACTAGCGGTCCTCATCATTAATGGAACAGTATTTCCATGATCCGGATCCAGATCTCCCCAGTGGATGTGGACTATAAGCGAAATGACAAATTTATAATCCAGATTACAACTTTGCATATACATGAACGTTAACGTATCTCTGAACACGGTCACCGAAACTACGACTACTACTACTAACAACTCACCGCAGCACCAAGCCGCCTAAGGCAAACATAGCTACGCATGCTCCTCCTCCATTCCAATTTATTCAAAGCCTCCCTCACTAAAATCAAAAGTCAACCACCTCACAAGTCAACTCAAAATCAATCCGATCTTTCATCCCTTAGTTCTATGACTATCTGCCTTAGTTCTTTCCTAGGAATGATGTATGGAGGGATGGATGATCGCCTTATCTATCAACAAGTGAAATGACATCATTTTATACAATCCTAAAAAAAGCTTATGCGAGATTTGTCTCTCACTTACTCAAACATTCTGTCTTGGCTTTTTCTAGAATTCAACCATGGCTTGAAGCCCGCAACTACTTGACTTTAATGACAAAGCAACGAACTCGTGAATCTAGTAATATAAATATCTTGTCCTTTGAGTGCATATTACAGTTGTAGGCTAGTCACAAAATCATATTCATCACAGGAAACAAAATGCTTCAAATACCAAGGACAGTGAGAGTATATCTGATTGTTGGAAGTGGTTCACAAATTTAAATAAAAAACGGGGCGAGGGTGAAAAATCAGCAAAAAATAAGATAAAACACGTGTCACCAAATAGCTTGGGAAGAAGTAGCTTTTCTTCGAATACCAAGGACAGTGAGCGGAAATCTGATTGTTGGAAGTGGTTCGCAAATTTAAATAAAAAACGGGGCGAGGGTGAACAATCAGCAAAAAATAAGATAAAAACACGTGTCACCAAATAGCTTGGGAAGAAGTAGCTTTTCTTCGAATACCAAGGACAGTGAGCGGAAATCTGATTGTTGGAAGTGGTTCGCAAATTTAAATAAAAAACGGGGCGAGGGTGAACAATCAGCAAAAAATAAGATAAAAACACGTGTCACCAAATAGCTTGGGAAGAAGTATCTTTTCTTCGAATACCAAGGACAGTGAGCGGAAATATGATTGTTGGAATTGGTTCACTACCAACTACATATTAAATCTAGAAAAACTCAAGAATTAAATTGTTGTTTTTTAAGACCCCCATATGCAGCTTTGCAGTTTTTATTGTAGTAGCAAGTGCCAAATTTAAAAAAAGGGGCGTGGGTGAAAATTCAGCAAAAAATAAGGTAAAAACACGTGCCACCAAACACCTTGGGAAGAAGTAGCTTCCCTTCGAAGGTGTAGTTATCTTTAGTAATTAAATAAAAAAACAAGTTTTTTCAACTTAAAGAAAGGAGCAACATTAAAACTTAAAACGAACAAAAATTATTACGTATTGACGAGGGGGGTTCGCCCCCTCGTCAATACCTCGCTCTTTACGCTAAAGTTCGAATTTTGTTCCAATTCTTTAAGAATGATCCCTGAATCACAAAGGCCATTTAATTAGAATAAATAGCTCTTTTGAAGGTACCAAAAAAAACATTAGGGTAAAGAGCGAGGTATTGACAAGTTTTAATATTGCTCCTTACTTTCAGTTGAAAAAACTTTTTTTTATTTAATTTCTGATCGTTTTTTAAATAATGCTGGGAAATCTGGCGCCAACTTCATAGGAAATTCTCTTCCCCCATGAAAAGATCCTCCCATGTGACCCCCCCCCCCAGAAAAAATCCCTCCTGAAAACGTATATATAACTCCCAATTACCAATACTATATGTAAACATGGGCAAAGTTCATAATTTGCAGCTCTTCCCCCGGAGACTGTGGGGGATTAAGTCGTCCTCAAAGACATAGTTAATAGATTTTCGACTATGCTGAACAAAATGGCAATCTCAAAATTGTGATCGGGTGACTTCGTGAAAAAATGAACGTGGGAGGGGGCCTAGTTGCCCTCCAATTTTTTTGTTTACTTATAAAGGCAACTTGAACTTTTAATTTCCGTTCGAATGAGCCCTCTCGCGACATTCTAGGACCACTGGGTAAATACGATCACCCCTGGAAAATAACAACAACAAATAAACACGTATCCGTGATCTTTCTTCTGGCAAAAAATACCAAATTCCACATTTTTGCAGATAGGAGCTTGAAACCTCTACAGAAGGGTTCTTTGATACGCTGAATCTGATGGTGTGATTTTCATTAAAGTTCTATGACTTTTAGGGAGTGTTTCCTCTTTTTTTCGAAAATAAGGCAAATTTTCTCAGGCTCGTAACTTTTGATGGGTAATCCTAACTTGATGAAACTTGTATATTTAAAATCAGCATCAGAAATCCGATTCTTTTGATGTATCTATTGTATTAAAGTTCCGTTTTTAGAGTTTTGGTTACTATTGAACCCGGTCGCTCCTTACTTACAGTTCGTTACCATGAACTGTTTGATCAACACTTTGTTTATGTTTGAATTTTTGCGGACGAAAAGCTTTGACAAATTTAACTAATTAGTTCTGTTTATTAATTTCCATGTTTCAACGTGACAACACAGACAAAACGCGGTCCAGATCAAGATCTGGACACATGTTAGATCGATTCGTATCTCTTTTTCGCTACTTCTTCGTACCTGTAAAAAGCTATTTAAAAAAAAAAAAATTGGTAGATTAATAAATAATGAAATTTTTTGGGTAGGACCGCGTTTTGTCTGTGTTGTCACGTTGAAACATGGAAATTAATAAACCTTTATCCTGGCGTCGTTGGTAATTCAGTGCTAGAGTATAGGAAACAAGTTAACAAGCTTACCGAGTTTCCCGTTTTCTGGCAGGGATGAGATGAGTTCAGCCAGTGCTGCAACAGATTGAAATTTGCGACCAAACATGTCCCTCGCCCATCCCAAGACCGTAGAGATGGACATCTGATCTGCAGCATCAAGCTCATCAGCCGCCCATCGAGCAACTGGTTCTCGCGATGGATTCTATAAATTGATGGAAAGTTTAAATTAGCCATAAAATTGACGCTAATAAACTAAATTCCACTAAATGACACAGACGAAATTGAATCATTGGAATTAATTAAAATAAATGGGCTAAATTAGCATTAATAAGTTTTGAAACTGATTGAGATTGATTGAATTAAATTTGAAAGTAATTGTTTATTGTTTTTATTTGTTTTTTTCATTGCTTCGGGATCATGATATTATGTTGTTTTATTGTGTATAAATTATTTATGTAAGTTTAGTTTTCGGTAAGCGGTTTCACCCTTCTGCTTATTATAGATTATGCTTGTTGTTTTTTGCTTGTTTTTTTTGTCTATTTTTTTCTTCTATTATTTTTTAGTTATTGTTTGCTAGTAGCACATCCTCGCAAGCGACGCTTTTAGTGTGCTACCAATTGATTTTGTCTCTATTTTTTTTGGATAATAAATTGCTATTACTACTAATGTATAATGTTCATAGTGAACCCTTCATTAAATTTTTAGCATTCTTTTCCCGACTTTTTTTTTATGTTGGTGTCTTAATCCTTGTTTTATCGTCCTAAGAACATCTTAAATCTTAGTTTATTCTCCAAGTACGTCCATTTTCTTAGTTTTTTTTTTCCAAGTTTGACTTAGAAAAAAATCCCACAACAATTTAAACTCGAAAGTATAAATAGCAAAAATGACTATATAAATAATAAAATAATCATACAATTGATATGTGATCATATTATCATACCCATAGGTATTAATACATGTATTAATAGAGTTCAATAAATAAAGATAAATAAATAGAGTTAAATAAATAAAATTAAAAAGCATGTGTTAATACAATACGCGAATTTTAATAAGGGCAAATCAAACAAAATATGTTTGAAAACTTATAATTGTAGACAATTAACACTAAGGTAGCCTGGGAGAAATTTGGACCTTTAGCTTTCTTTGACAGTGGCTCTCACTTTGCTCAGGCTTTTAAAGTTTTGCCAACTGTGGTATATCTTCTAGCTGGTAGCTCTAAAAAAAAAAAGAACTCAAAAAAGAGATATGCCTTTTTTTTATTAACAACCCTGCATGGCAGAAATTCTGGCTTTTGAGCTCACTGATCAAACAGCTGGTGGTAACGAACTGTAAGTAAGAAGCGACCCAGCTCAATAGTAACCGAAACTCTGAAAAACAGAATTTTGATACAAATAGATACATCAAAAGTAATGGATTTTTATGCTGGTTTCAAATATATAAGTTTCATCAAGTTTAGTGCTACCCATCCAAAGTTACGAGCCTGAAAACATTTGCCTTATTTCCAAAAGAAGGGGGAAACAACCCCTAAAAGTCAGAATATTAATGAAAATCAAACCATCAGATTCAGCATATCAAAGAACCGTACTGTAAAGGTTTCAAGCTCCTATCTGCAAAAAAGTGGAATTTTGTAATTTTTGCCAGAAGAAAGATCATGGATGAGTGTTTATTTATTTATTTTTCTCCAGGGGTGATAATATCGACCCAGTGGTCTTAGAATGCTGCAAGAGGGCTCATTCGAACGGAAATTAAAAGTTCTAGTGCCTTTTTAAGTGACCAAAAAAATTGGAGGGCAACTAGGTCCCCTCCCACGTTCATTTTCTCCCGAAGTCACCCCAGCAGTATTAAAAAGACCAGCAGAAATTAAATTAAAAAAAAACAAGTTTATTTCAACTGAAAGCAAGAACCAACATTCAAAATTAACACGAGCAGAAATTATTACGTATTTGAGGGGGTTCGTCCTCTCGTCTATACCTCGCTATTTACGCTAAAGTTTTTTCTGTACTTTCAAAAGAGATAATTATTCTAATTAAACGGCCTTTGTTACAGGAATCATTCTTGAAGAATTGGAACAAAATTCGAACTTTACCGTAAAGAGCGAGGTATTGACGAGGGGGCAATCCCCCTCATATACATAATAATTTCTGTTCGTTATAAATTTTAATGTTGTTCCTTACTTTCAGGTCTAAATTATTCGTTGATGGCAAGTTGCCATCCAGGGTGGTAAATTACATAAAATAAGCTAGAATTTGAAGCTTTTTATAATAAAAGTTTTAGCCATATGCTGTATGCCGAAAAAAAAATACTTCCTTGGACATAACTTCCTTGCTGGCGTCAGACCGCTTTTACATGTTATATACCATCTAGTGGCCACCCCGGGTGTTAACTTACATACAATAAGTTAGAAATTGAAGCTTTTTGTTAAAAAAAAAAAAAAAAAAAAAAAAAAAAAAAAAAAAAAAAACTGTTTTAGCCATATGCTGTATGCCGAAAAAATGCTTCCTTGGACAATGCTTCCTTGGTGGCAAGTCACACCGCTTATATACATGTTACATGTTATAATGTTTTATTATACATACATATAATACATGTTATACACCAACCCAATGGCCATTCCGGGTGGTAACTTACATAAAACAAGTTAGAAATTGAAGCTTTTTGTTATAAAAAACTGTTTTAACCATATGCTGTACACCGAAAAAAAAATGCTTCCTTTGACAATGCTTCTTTAGTGGCAAGTCATACCGCTTTTACATGTTATACACCACCTAGTGGCCATCCTGGGTGATACCTTACATAAATTAAGTTAGAAATTGAAGCTTTTGTTATAAAAAAAAAAACTGTTTAAGCCGTATACTGTATGCCAAAAAAATGCTTCCATGGACAATAATGCCTTGGTGGCAAGTCATACCGCTTTTACATGTTATACACCACCTAGTGGCCCTCCCGGGTCGTAATTTACATAAAATAAGTTAGAAATTGAAGAAGTTGAAATCGAATAAGTTAGAAGTTGATAAAAGATATATAGTTAGTGGTTGGCATCGTCTGAAAGGTCTGAAACATGGTCATCGTCTGAAACATGCTAAAGAAATAAAGGTTGTACCACTAGACTATTTATTTTATGCTCTATTTAAATATCATGCTCACTTTTCTGCCAATGCACCCCCTCCCACCTGTCATGGTCCCAGGTATAATCTTAGGAATATATAAAAAACTAAGAAATACCAAAACATGAAATTCTTGCTTTAAAACATCAAGCATGTTTCTATTAATCAGATAATCATGTTTCCTTCCATTGCTATTCACTTCTTAAAATCCTATCAAATAAAATATATTTTCACAATTCTTCTGTTCCAGAAGATATAGCTAACCTAAATTTCATTTAATTAACGAAAATCAAGCAAACGTTAAATCAAGTTTAAAAAATTAATTAATTAACTAAATTAGTTTTAGCGAACATAAAACTAAATTTAACTCAACCGAGAACACAAAAACCCATTTCAGAAAAGGGAAATAACGTCATCACGAGATTCAGCATAACAGAGAAATCTATAATTAGGGCTATATCTGGGAGCATCAGGGTGGGACGCATTGTCAGAACAGCAACCATGATATTTGGAAATAACATAAAATAAAGAATCTAACTGTACTACTTCTATTTGTTTAGCACGCTTCTTTTAGAAGAGGTCCACAACTAAATATTTACAGAAAAAAAATTACTAGCTATTTCTCTAATAAATTGAATCGTTGTTGGAGAATTTTTGGAGAAATTAACGATATTTGTCAATACTGATAATTAAAATGGTTTATTTTTTCAAATATTAGAGGGAAAACGTGTGCCATTCTTTTGGATTAGAAAACAAAAATAATTGCTAACGGTTCCCAAAACAAGGATTGTGTGTTGTAAATATATCATGCTGAACCTCTTCGCACTTTTTGGGGATTTTATTTGAATAGCTTCAACCTAGGCTAATTTAGTTAAGCCTCAAAAGTGAAACACATTAAAAAATCTAAGATTTTGAGATTTCTTGGGAACCTGGTCCCAGAAGCTCTCCTGTATATGGCAAAACTACCTGACAAAATATAATTGATCACTTTGACCGGACCGCTGTCGGTTTGGTCTAGGGTCAAACTTCGCCCTAGCCGGCGAGGGGTATGCGAATCTGTTTCCTACTCCTTCTCGCCTTGCTATATAAATTCAATTAAATATCTAGAAAGTATCGTCCGAGAAGCAATTATATACCCTGTATCCAGAGACAGTGTAATTTTACCTCAGGTCTGGCCTCCGGATTAGGGGGCTTTGGACATTCTAGCTTCACTTTTTTCCTGAGGCCTGCGTAGCAATACCGAGATTGACCCCGTACACCGAGGCGTCTTGGCTTAACTTCTGGAAAGGCCTGCTTCATTATCTTCCCAAAATCGGCGGTTGAAAGAGGCTTCACTCCATTAGCTGAACAATAAACTCTATAAAAATTATTAGCATACATGTACAAATTTATTACCGATAAAAAAGAGATAAGTACAATCAATCATAAGAAATATACAATAAAATATTCAATCAAACAGTTCATTAGTATTAAATTGTTGGTAAAAAAAAAAATTAAATACCCAAAAAAATAAGAAAGATATCCCTCCGCCCCCCCCCCAGAAAAAAACAACAGCGTTGCCCTGACTACAGCAAATCGCCTTAAATAACTTAGCAAGTCGGAGTAGCCTGGAGCCTGTCAACACACTTGGTCATGATAAGTTGGAACTCTGACCATAGAAAATAAAAAATAACATTCAAATAATAAAATATTTAATAATAATAAATAAAATAACAAAATAATATAAAATAATGCAAAAACGAAAATGATAAATAAAAAATAATAAATAAAAAGGGGTAAAGATAAATAAACACAAAAACTACAACAAAAAATTCACTAGACCACTATGACAGGTCTTGTGTGACTGTACATTGTACAAAAATTAAATCGGTGTAAGACGCAACAGAGAGTCTTAAGTTGACTAAGGTTGACAAATATATAAAAAAAATCCTATGCATTTGTAGCTGAATTAAAATTTAAACATTCCTACAATTTGTTTCTCATTTAGCCTATTTCAGACATAGACGTGCCAATTTATTTTCATATACTAGGGGGCAGTGCGTGGTTGGAGCTCCTTGCACTTGTGCTTCCACGCCACCACCAAAGGTTTTTTTAAGATTTCTTTCCTCAAACAGTGGGCTGTACGAAAGATGTGGTTCAATCCCTCTTTCTAGGTCTATAATGACAGAAAGGATGAAATTGCTAGGGCACGTTCTGTGGATGTAGGATGACAAATTGCCGAAGATTGTCCTTTTCAGCCAACCATCTAGGAGTAAACGGAAAGCAGGTCGTCCACTGTTGGGGTGGGAGAATGTAAAAAAAATTTCAGGGAAATGGGAACTTCCTTGGAGGGTGTAAAGAGGGACGATTTGAATAGATTAGGATGGAGAAGGAGCGTACGTAGCTGTGTTGGCCTCAGGTGGCTTCGTGCTGCAGTGAGTTGTTAGTAGTAGTAATGATAGTAGAAGCAGCAGCAAACTTTCTGTTTATGTTTGATTATCTCAATTGGTTGAATGCCATCATTCTTGTTAGGGGCATGGTGACTGTCTACATCAAGTAAAAGCATACGGAATTTATATAATGTTTACCAACTTAAAGCTGAGCTACGTATGGCTCTGTTCGGGAGGAATATGGCATAAGATGTTAGATGTGTTCACAAGCCAGGATCTACCAATAGGCTCACTAGGCCTGGGCCTAAGGGCGCAATAAATTATCACTGAGTGATTTTTTTTCTTAATAAAAACTGGACTGATGTGATTTAATCGTCAAAGTGCCAGGTGCACTCAGCCACCACGCTGTCTATTCACAGAAGTGATTTTAAAACAACACACGAATTTTGTAGCCACTTATCAATAGTCAGATGTCTCTCAAGAATGACAGCTGAGAGTTCGGTATCATCTCTCTCTTTCATTACTTTTGGCTCATCAGTTCTGCTCTGTTCAGTGCTTCCATTACCGCCGAATTTTCGGGAATTATCCCAAAAATCTCGCAAAAACGGAGCGGCACAAACGCTTGGGTCAAGAAGCGTCAAAGCTTTAAATCCGGCCCTGTGTATTCATTTGCCACAAGATTTAGGATTATAATATTTATATTGAGCAAGTCCTAAAGGAAGAATTGAGCACAACACTAATTGAAACTAATAATTGCAACACGCATACAAAGAGGAAAAATTAAGTGATTTTTCTCTTAAATTTATTTTAAGAGCACTAACATTCCGTGATAATTTAAGCTCAAGATCTAGCGTATTTCAGATGCTAGAGCTAGTGTCTCAAATAGAAACCAGCTCTTGCTGTTACCTTTAAATTACCTTTATACCTTTAAATTTAAATTAATATGATATATATTTAAATAATATAAATTTAAACTTTAAATTTAAATAATATTCCTTTAAATTAATATAAATGTTGTCAGTTCAATATAAATTTGTGCTTTTTTTTCAATATTTAGTTTGATTTATTAAATTTTGCAAGCTATTAAAAAAAAGTTATGCCGTTCTGGGTCGCAAAATAAAATGTAACGTTCCGTTGCACATAAGTTTAACTTGGTACACCATTTCCCTCTCCAATTCTTAAAATAATTGCTAAAAAAAAAAGGCATTTCATTCTATTTATTTTATTCATTGTTATTTTCATCTGTCTCCTCGTTTAGTATCAACCTCAGTGGCGTCAATTGGAAGCGTGGAGGTGCCTCCCCTCCTATATTTTGATAAATACCTTTTTTTTATATAATTTTAGTTGAAAAATGCGTTTTTGGGATTTCCATTGAAAAACTAACAAATTAGCCTCTCCCCCTAGATACGAAAAAACACATTTATCCCCCCCCCCCTAACTTTTCGTAAACTAAGCCCACCCTCGTCGGCTTCGCTTAAGGTGCAATGTAGATTAATTTTGTAGATTTAATTTGTAATTAATGAGGGTAACCCCCCCCCCCAAAAAAAAAAAAGATGGAGGGAGGTCGTTAGCGCTCACTTCTACACCACAAAAAAGCCCATAAAACACGCATTTCTGATTTCAAATATTCCATCATTATAGCGGAGTTCTGTATTAGATGACCGTCAGTATAGGCTTGGAACGTTTTAACAGAGTAATACTTAAATAAAAGTAGTAAATGTATTTAAAACGCACCATAAACCCATTCTGATTTCAGTAGCCCATCATCACAATGGAACAACACACCGCTTTAAAATGACAGTTACCCAATGCTGAGGGAGTCTTATATGCGTTCCAAAAACGCATATCAAGGCTATATCCTGCGGGGTAAGGGTTTTGAACCCCTTCTTCCTGAAATGTTTGTCCAACTCGTAAAAACGTAACAAAATGCATTAAAAACAAATTTGTGATGCGTTTTTCAAAGCTTTTTTAACCCCCCCCCCCCCAAAAAAAACACTCCCCGAACAAAAATCCTGGATACGGCCCTGAGCTCAATACAATTATTTTTTGGGATAGTTTCAAAATCTTGTAAATTTCCTAATAGCCATATGCCTAAAAATTCTTCAGACCATATGCCTATCAGTAATATATTCCCTGTTCAACTTATTGTACCGAGTTATTCAAGTCCAGACAACGATAGTAAATGGAATGAAATCATTGACTGGGCTTGTGTAGAAAAAAAAATATACAAAATTCCACATTTTTGCAGATAGGAGCTTGAAACCTCTACAGTAAGGTTCTCTGATACGCTGAATCTGACGGTAAGATTTTCATTAAGATTCTATGACTTTTAGGGGGCGTTTCCCCCTTTTTTTGAAAATAGGGCAAATATTCTCAGTCTCGTAACTTTTGATGGATAAGACTAAACTTGATGAAATTTATATATTTAAAATCAGCATAAACATCCTATTCTTTTTATGTATCTATCGATATAAAAATTCTGTTTTTTAGGATTTCGGCTACTATTGAGACGAGTCGCTCTTACTATACAGTTCGTTACCACGAAGTGTTTGATATGTCTACGTTCCAGACTGTTAGTGATTCTATTTTGAAAAAGATGAAAGTGCCGTCTCATCTACTTTCCTAAAAATAACTATTAACCTTTTTAGAGAAGCAAACATTGCTGACTATTTACTGTGCAGAGATCGTTAGCGCTCAACGCGCTACCGAGCGTGCTAGTGCAGCACCCATACGAACAGTACGTCTTGGAATTGAGAAGCATGGTTGGTCAGGTAACCCAGACGTCGTTGATTCTTGTGCTAAATCGAAATTTTGTTTTCATGCCTGGAAGGAGTGTGGTATGCCAAAACAAGGATTGGTAAATGAAAATTCGTCTGAAAACAAAGCTATATTTTGCGAAAATGCTTAGGCAACACCAGGCTAAATCAGCAGCTGAACTATCAAGTAAAGACACAAGTGAACCTAATTTCGGATGGAAAGTGCTCAAAAGAGATAATTCAAAAGCCTATAATGCTTTTAAAATTACCAGTGACCAGTGGTATGGTTACTTTATAAGTGAATTCTCTGAGCCTGATCCATCATTGTCAAATAAATATGAAGGGGAGCTTGATGGTTGCTTAGGCCAATCAATTGATGAAATCAGTTTTATTGTTACTCGATCTGTGGTTACTGAGTGCATTTCTAAGTTACAAAAGAAAACTTCTCGTGGTGTTGATGGCCTCTGTGCACAGCATATAAGATGTGGGTCCCCTCTCCTGATTGAGCATCTGACCTTACTCTTTCAGATGATATCCTTTTGTGGTATAGCTCCTGATTTGTTCAGTACTGGAGTAATAGCCCTGGTATTAAAAAGGGGAAAGCCCTCAGACCAATGTTCTTCTTTCAGGCCAATTACGGTGTCACCGGCATTGTGCAAAGTTTTGAGTTACTAATTATGGACACGATATCTGGTAAGTGTTATACACCGAATAACCAATTCGACTTCAAGGAAGGAGTAGGCCGCGACCATGCTCACCATTTGACTGCTAATTTACTTCTACATGCTCATGAAAATAGTGAGGTATTATGTTTTTCTGGACTAGACGCAGGGTTGCAACTGCCATGGATTTATCCATGAAAACATGGATTTTTCCACCCCTGCCATGGATTTTGGAAACGCCATGGATTTTTCAATCAAAAACATGCATTTTTTTTTTTACATTGTATGGAATTGGCGTCGTTCAGAAAAGCAATCTTTACGGCGAGCCAAATTGGGTTACCGGAGCAGCTGTCTCACTACTATTACATCTGTGGCCACAGATTGCGCCCCAGCTAATGTGCTGAAGAAGAGCGGGAAATTCAAAACTTCTGGTATGTGATTTATTTTGACCAGTTTTAACCATCCTCAAACACAAAAACAATAAATCTGCCTCTGCTTTTGCCCCCACCTAGGTAATTTGAAAATGGCTGTACAGGAGACCTATGCTGGTTGAGTGTTGTTCTCTGGGTTCAGGTTATTCTAGGTTTATTATTGAGAAGAGGTACTTTGAGCCGACTTAGATAGAACAGAAAACAGCTTGAGAGCTGGAATCAGCTTTCAATTATTTATTTGGTATAAATTTCTCAATTTGGTATAAAAATCTCAGCGTCAAATAGAAGTTGTACTTGGCAATATTTCCACATGTGAAGACAAGTTTTATATGTAGTATAGAAGTTCTTCTGTTGACAATGAAATTAAGCAAGTAACTGAAGTTTTGGACAATTGACGACTTATATGTTTCAAAACGTGAATATTTCGACCGTTGTGTGGAAAGTACTCTTCATTGGCTTATGGAGGTCAGTGTGGGCACCAGTTGGAGGGTGAGTTACTATAGAACCTTAGCCATGCAATAGAACCCATGCAAACAGCTGAACTAGAAGCTCGAATCGCCGCGTATAATTCTCCCCTTTCCTTACTCTTGACACAGACTGAAGCATCCTAGAAGCCCCACTGTGATTGTGCACTCTATAGCTTAGACAGCTAGATGTTTCAGATACTTTTAGTATTAGTCGTTCGGTCAAGCTTTAGGGAGAATTTGCCGATAGCTACGTTAATTCGGCCGCTTACGGCCCGTTCGTTAGCCCTTCAAAGGGGGAGTCAAGTTTCTTCACGAAGTCATGGTTAATTTTGACTCTATGCTCTGCCAAATTTACTCCCAATGATAAGTCGGTGTTCCAAAATTATGATATGGATTTATAAGGTTCGTGTCAGTGTTTATGCTATGCAAACTTGCGTCTTTATTGTTATTTGCAGTTCACTAATAAACCATTCCTGATTGGGATTGGAATACTGGTTATAGAATGTAGAATGCATATATAATTTTTTTTTTTTTTTGTATTTTCACAATGTCATGCATCGATTAAGTACTATTCAAGGCACAAGATCAGTCAGCTTTTCATTCTTGCGCACCACAGTACTTCTATCAGCAGAGAGGGAAATCACAACAATTTTTGATTCCCGTCACCTAGCAATTGAACGCCATTTATCTCCATGTTGCAAAATAGTCGAGTCGGGGCAAGAATCGGTATCCCGCTCTGTCAGAACCAAAAGTAAATAACCATAACAGAAGTAGGAAAGTCGAGCGCATCTAATCAGGCTCAACCCTCCACGTTTCTTCATGCAAACGTTTTCTTCTTGCCGAATCGCCTATCTTTTCGTACGAAGAAATCAGCCGGAATAAACGGGCGCGAAGGTCCAGCCTGATTTGAGACCAGCATTGCGCCTAGGCAGTTTCCTACTTCTTTCACTTCTGGTCAGAACCTAGCTTTACTCTTCGTTCACACAGATGCGATCTCACGGTTTTCGCATTTACTCACGGTTCCTCTCTAATGACGGAATATTCTACATTTTGCTGGTTTGCGAGATACATTGAAATATCCTAGCGCATTAGACGAACAATCACATGAAAAAAAAAAATGCAAACCGTGCTCTTTCACGTTGCATCTATATGAACGAAGTTCTATGTCATCGAAAAGCCGTACCTGGGAGCGAGGCGAAGCGTCGCGAGCGGTAAATTTTTTCGCACCTTTGGCAACAGTGCTTGCCATGGATTTTTTTCTTCGGCTGGTGGCAACCCTGGGGGTGGGCTGCCATGAACAAGCCATGGATATTTTTTTCTTACGCTTGCCATGGATTTTTTTTTTCTTCAGCTGGTGGCAACCATGGTTAGACGCATCTAGCACTTTCGACACGGGTATACATCCACATATCTCATAGACTGCTTATAAGCGTGGAGTTAATATTTCTGTCATCAAATCGATACGTGATATGTATAAAAAGCTAAATGCCAGAGTTAATCTCACCTGGTACGTTGGAACTCACTCCTTCAATTACAGTAAAAAGGGAATTAGACAGGACGCTGTTATTTTTCCGCCCCTGTTTAATAATACTGTCATTGTGCAACAACAGAACGTTCTAACCATATGTATATTTAAAGGTATTGATGTTTCGCTAGCTAACTATGCTGATGACATCCTTGGTATTAATAGAAAAGCCTTTGGAATTGAGGAAAATTTTCGAATTCTCCATAGCATGAACGTATTGGTCTTCAATTTAATGAGAGTAAGACTGAGTTCCTGGTGTTCAATCACCGTTCAGATTGCCCAACAAATGTTTAGTTATGCGAATATGTTATTAAAGCACAAGATACACTGACGTATCTTAGTGTACCGATTGGATCAAATCTTCGCGCCACGCGTCAACTTTTGAAAGATTTTTTTTGCCAGAAAATCTAGGAATGCGTATGGTTTACTAGTTGCGTAAAATCCAGCAAAAGTAACAAGATCAACTAAACACAAAACAGCAAAATTGTGTTTGAAATAAAAATGCAAAGACCAGCAAAAATCTATAATAAAAGTAAAAAAAATCCAATAGAAGTTACAAGATCAACAACAAAATGCAGATACAATGATTTTGTTGATTTTTTCACTTGTGACAGTGGGTCAAGGAAAGAAATAACTGCTGGACATGGAAAGTTCACAATCAAATGGACAGTTCCTTCAGAAATTGGACCTAAAAAAAGAGAGCTAGCACAAAGAAGGTCAAGCTGCATTACTTGAAAGACATTGTTGAAGCTGAATTCTGTAAAAGATCCTGAAACCTGTTTTATCGCACCAGCTTTGAGAACGAGGAAGTTGAGGTATCTGACTTTCTTCAAAAGTCATTTAACCATAGGAAAATACCTGACAAAGATTTAACACCAAGAGGCATTTCCAAAGAGAAAAAGACGCCATTGTACAGAAGTTATGCCCAATGATGCCGAGCAATAGGCGCCAATTTCGGGAAAACGTTCCGATCACTTCTGTACCAAACTTGAAAAGATGACCCATATGAAGAAGAATACAAGTCTGAATGTATATTTGTTCAAACACCCTTAAATTCGTCGAAATTTGGTATGTTAGAAGCCGCTCGAGCATTGCGAACATTTTTTTAAATGCAAACAGGTGTAGATGCTAGGTTCTGTCAGTGGAATTTCCTGTTGGCTTCGGCAGGAAAACACTGCCAAAACCTAGTATCTACTTTTTCCTACATTTTAAAAATACGATGAATTTATAATCGGTATATCTGGAATCAGTGAATTATTTTCTTTTTTTGTGATACTTTAAAACATTAAAAATTATATTGCAAAAGAAGCAGCTTTAAAAAACAACGTCTTTTGGGTTTTTCTCAGAACTTACTCAGATGTAGATACTAGGTTTTGTCGGATGACAGCCGAATAATAGCAATTCAAGCGCTTTTAATCCGCTCTTGAAGCAATTTGAGATAGAAATACTCAATAAAAGTCATCTATCCTATCAAATTTAAAGATAAAAACAAAAGAGAAAGGAAGGAGAAGAGAGATTACAGAAAGACAAAAAGAAAGAGAGAGAAAGGAAATGGCGACTGAGACATAGCAGGAAAACAGAAGGTGTTGAAAACAGAAGGAAATGCCAACTGAGTGGACATTAAGCAAATTGTAATACAAATATTTTGAGAAGAAAGAAGACCCGACGCTGCTGATATTGACCTAGAAGCTGGAAATAGCAACATAAGTGGAAACATAACATAGTTATCAGAGAATATTCGGGTAGCCACTATTAAACTAATTTATCTATTTAATATTTCCAGTGTTCATATGCTGATATAGAGACACCAATGCAAGGGGAGCTTTTGAGTACCAACCGCAAAAAGTCTTGATTTTTCCACTTTCTCCGTATTTTCCATCAGTATACCAAAAATGAAAGCAAATGTTTTTTTTTTTTATGTTAAATAGCAAAGCATAAAATAAATGAGACATTAAAATATATCATGCTTACAGATACTCCTCGTAGACATCTTGTTTGGGGAGTGATACCTCTCTATCTGGCTCTAAATGAGTTCTTATCCAAGCCAAAGTCTGCTGCAGCTCTGATCTACTTCCAAGTGGATTTAAGGGACTGTTAAAAAAGAAGAACAAATAATTGTTAAATGTTAAACTGCAAAACAAATAACTGGGAATCTATAAATAATGAGTCATTCAAACTAACAATAATATCAACCTAAGCAAATTTCAGTCAAATAACATACATAAAAAAATGTCTGCAACCTAGCGTCCCGGTGAGGAATTACTATACTAACCAATGGCACCAATTGTCAGGAATGTATGGCGAAGGTAGCAAAGTTTTTTGTTCTTAATGAAGATACAAAAAAAGGTATATTTTAAAATCTAGGTGGAGGGGGAGCATTTTTAAAAGAAAAATACTAAAAATGGCACTCTTCAAAAAAAGCACCTGCCCATGCATTTAACATAGAAAAAATATCGAAATTTAAGTATCGAAGACCATGGCTTCTGTAGCTATAGCCCACCCCCAAGAGTATTTCAGATTAAAAAAATACATATACACCTTACCCGTGCAGCCCCAGCCATTTAAACATTTGCCTCTCAAATACTTGAACTATCTGTCTTAGCTTTTCTCTGTCTACAATTAGCCATGTCTTGATGCAACCATATGCAACCTACTGCAAAATATATTTATATATTTATATATATATATATATATATATATATATATATATATATATATATATATATATATATATATATATATATATATATATATATATATATATATATATATATATATATATATATATATATATATATATATATATATATATATATATATATATATATATATATATATATATAGTAATGAGAAAACCAAGACTTAGCAAATTTCAGAAAAAAAAAAACATTCTACCACCTAGCGTTTCTGCAGAGAATTGCTAGCTAAACAGAGGCTATAAATGAAACCCAAAATGATAAAAAAAAAATGGAAAAAAAAAAATGAAATGAAAAATGTAAAAAAAAAAAAAATAATAATAGTAACTAAAATTAACAAAGCTGTCCTCTGGCCTTCTTCCTTGCATTTTCTTTCCTACTCGTGTTGATCCAGACAGATCTTCTGCAACTATGATTGACAACATTTTTCTGTCTTCTAAAAATGATATTAAATTTTCCTCTGGTATTATTTTCTCTGATCTTTCTGACCATTTTCCAATTTATTGTTCTGTTCCCAGATTAAAAATGCTGAGCCAAGAGGATACCAGAGGTGAGTCTTATTCAAGAATTTATAGTCAGAGCAATGTTCATAACCTTATGTCTGATCTTAGTGCTAGTGATTGGTGTTCAGTAATGAATTCTGAGGATGTTAATAGGGTTTCAGCCTCATTAATGAGTCGTAAATCTTCGTAAAGTCGTAAATGAAAAAAAAATTTCCCGTAGTAAAATCTTCTAGTAAATATAAACCCAAGATGCCTTGGATGTCTCCTAGTCTTGTGAGATCAACAATGCAGAAGTCAGAGCTTTTTAAGCTGGCTTACAAAAGCCTTGATCCTGATAATTTATCAAAGTAAAAGCATTATAAGAATGTATTAACATCAACAATTAGACTAGCTAAGAAGAATTATTTTTGTTGAAAATTCAGGAATGCAAAGGTAATTTACAGAAAGTTTGGAGTGTAGTTAATGAAGCTTTATCTCGTAGGAAACAATCAAAGAAACAGCCTACTGCCTTCAAAAATGCAGATAGTTGAACTATTGAAAAATCCTCTGTGCCTAATGCTTTCAAATCTTACTTTACCACCCTACCAACTGTTAAGACCCCCTCCTTTCCTAAACTAGGTAAATCTTCACCAGCTGAGAGAAGTATTTTTCTAACTCCTTGTACAAGCATAGAGATCTGTGATTTTATTTCTTCTTTAAGTGATGGCGCTGATGACAGCTGATGCGCTTAGACTAACAAACCATGTGCTTAAGTCTGTTTCTTCTTATGTTGTTGAACCTCTTACCCATATTTTTAATCTATCTATTTCAAAAGGTATTTGATCTGATTCGTTTAAAATTATAAAAGTAATCTCTCTTTTTAAGAAGTGTAATCCCAGCTTAGTGTCAAATTATAGACCTATATCAGTTCTCCCAGTTTTCTCGAAATTACTTGAAAAAGTTGTGCATAAGAGGTTTTTTTCATTCCTGTCTGCTGGTGCTTCAATTGGAAGCGGTTCTGTTCTGTCTGATCACCAGTATGGCTTCCGACCTAAACTCTCTACTGCATGTGCTCTAGTTGACGTTACAGAATTCGTGCGTGTTAACATAGACAACGGTCGTTGTGTTCTAGGACTATTTCTTGACTTTTATAAAGCTTTCGACATGGTAGATCATTTTGTCTTACTGGGAAAACTGTCTCTACTTGGAGTTCGGGGAATTGCCTTTGAATGGTTTAAATATTACCTGTCTAATAGATAACAGTTTGTGCGTTACGATAGGAAATATTCTTATCTAGCCTTTGTTTCCAAAGGGGTACATCAAGGCTCAGTTTTGGGACCACTCCTCGTTCTTATTTATATTAATGACCTTCCTCCATCTCTCAACCTTGATACCCACACTGTTTTGTTTGCAGACGATAGTAATTTTTTTGTGGTTTCTAATGATCTGCCCTCTGCTGTTGCTAAGGCTCAGCTTCTGCTCAACCATGTGCGTGACTGGTGTGAGCAGAACGGGATGCTGTTGAATAGCTCTAAGAGTAGCATTATTCATTTTCGAACCCCATACCACATGTCTGAACCTTCCCCAACAATCTTTGTTTTTTATGGTACTGATATAATTCCCCAGTGCTCTCGTGTTAAACTTCTTGGTGTGCATGTTGATTGTTTTCCTTCTTTCAATATTCATATTTCCTATACACATTCTATAACTTCTCGTCAAGTGTCTATGCTTCATCGTGCCAATCAGTTTCTTCCTCCCGATGTAACGCTTTCTCTTTACTATGCATTTGTCCTTCCTTATCTTTCTTATTGCTGCACTGTATGGGGCAATACTAACTATTCTTCTCTTCGGCAACTCTGGGCAGTACAGAAAAGACCAATGACGACAACTCTTTACCCTCTCTGACTCTATCCTACACCTGATCTTTACTATGATACATGTCTGGATGCACTAGATTTGGTTATTAAGAAGTTGAACCTAAAACTAGCTCATCGAGCCTTTAATTTCTCGCTTCCTCCAAACATCTTATCCTACTTTGATCTAGCATCAACACGTAAGTGACAGACTTTGCTTCGGAACTGTGTTCACCAATTTTGGTTGCCTCAAAGAGTATCCTCAACAGCTCAGAGGTCACTATTTTATAGAGCAATTGCTCTTTGGAACACTATTCCCAGTAAACTTTCTCTTATCAAAAACTCTTCTTCCCTTTGCAGAAAAATATTCTCTAAGGCTTGAAGTAATTTCGTTTTTTTTTCTTTATTTCTTTATTCATTTTGCTTTATCTATTTTTTCCACTTTACTTTGTATAGTTTTTTTTTCTTTTCTCCTCTCTTATTATTTTGAATTAGATTCGAACCCCGTTGTTTAATAATATTATTAATGGTTGGAATTTTAATAAATTACAGGACATTTTCAGTTTTGATAAAATTAAGTCAAAGGTTAATGTGTAGCAGTTGTTTTTTTTTGTTTTTTTTTGTTGATTTTTCTCACATTGTGTTTATATTTTTGAGATATTGTTGTATTTTTTTTCCTTCCCTGATTTGTTTTGTGTGGATTTTGTGATTGATACGAGGTCCTCTACAAGCTATGCTTCTTGGGACCTCTAGCGCTTAGCTGTATTTATTGTAGTATTTAATAAATTGAATTGAATTGATAGTCTCATTGAAAAACAATGAAAACCGACAAAATTCTTCCTTTCCCAAGATTTTGCAAAATAGGCTATACTCACATCCCACCTACATTATACCGCGTGAAAAAGAGCATAAATTGAAAGATAAAAGGAGGGAAAAAAAATGTTGGAACAGAAATCGCTATCGGGCTCCAATTATCTCTTTTTAAAGCGAAGAAAAATTACAGAAATAATGATTTAAAAAACCAGAAACAGATAAAACGTTGAGAATGCACACACAAATACAGAAAAAAAAGCAACTAGAGGAAGAAAAATGACAGAAGAAAATTTAAGAGAACTAAAGAAAACATTAAAAACATCTAAAAGAACTGAAGGAAAAATCTTCAGTGTACTATAATTGTCTGCTGTGTAAAAGCCAAATACCCTACGAGCCAAGGACCGAGGGAGAAGACAAAAGACAAATCATTACGAATAGAGTTTCAGATACATATCGTCAGATAACAAATCTCTGACCGACTAAAGAAAATCAGAATTATATGACATTTTTTATTTATGATGTGTATTTAACTACTGAACATAAAAAAGTCAATAGAAGAAAATTTATATTTAACAAGTCCAAAGCATGGTTGCCAAATAGCAGCGCAGTACTGCGCAAGACATTTTTTTTTCTGTCTCCGAATGTCATTGAGATAAGTGAAAGCCTGAAATCTTAGGATCAGTAAATAGCAATGCACATTCTTTTGAAACATCCATGAGACGAATGAAAGTCGATAATCATATTAGTATTATTGCTACTGGGGAAGTGGGGTTTTTTAACAGGATAAATTTTTAAGTCATCAAAAATTTAGGGTCCTTAGATTAAAAATAAATCTAGTTGAAATACTGAAGCAAGCAAACAAGAGACCCAAAACTATGGCCCCTTACCTCAAAGGTAATCAGTACTTATAATAAACCATCATTTTTTAATACTAATATTACTACTACTACTAATAACTCACCGCAGCACCAAGCCGCGTGATGCCAACACAGCTACGCACGCTCTTCCTCCATCCCAATCTAAAAATTTTCTTCTTTTTTACCAAAATTTTGGGATTAAAAGACGTTCAATTGTATCTACAGTTTTTAGCCACAATTTGACAAACTCAATTCAGATATATGCTACTGATACTGGACATCATTTCCAGAATTATGATACTAGAACCCACAAGTTTTGCACTATAATTTTTTTTTCTTATAATTATTCCTTATTTTGCTTTGTATCTGACAACACTGGTCAAGTATGGTTCTGAAACGTGGGCGCTTCGGAAGACGGCGGAGGAATTGTTATATATTTTCCAAAGGAATTGTCTGCATATAGTTTAGACTACCCATTTCCCTTCCTGTATATCAAACTAAAAGCTATATGAAAAATATGGTTCTATCCCCCTTTCTGGTCATATAATGAGAGAAAGGTTGAGATGACTAGGCCAAAAATTGTTCTTTTCGGCCCCTTCGCATCTGGAAGGAGTTAAAGAAACACGGAACTTCTCGGGAGGTGGTAAAAAGGGAAGTTTTGAATACATTGGGATGGAGGATCAACATGTTCAGCAGTTTGGTCTCAGGCGGCTTGGTGCTACAATGAGTTCATAGTAGCCGAAGTAGTATCTTATATGTGGATAGGACTGTATTAGAACGTTCAGACACATGAAGTCCTGGGTCTATAACAAAAAGTATAGGAAACCTACAAGAGCAGAAACTGGCGCAAGTGTTGAAAAGGAAATCCAACACCATCTAGCGTTGAGCGATTTTGCTCCGTTGTTAGACAACCATGTATTACTGTATATTTGCGTTTTCAACTTAAAAATAAATCGGATTGTGAGGATAGCAGAATTTTGTCATCAATAAGCCTGTCAGATGAAAATCAACTAATATACTTAAGCTACCAAGATTTTCCAAAGCTAACATAGGCCTACTTTATGAGAACTGGATTTTGAGTCTAAATGATTCTTTAACAGATTCAATTAGATATCTGTTTGAGAGAAATTGCAATTTTATTCCTATAGTTTTGCAGATTATTTACATCAATTATGCAATTTCTTTAGCAATTATCTACTTTCTTAATGGTGTCAGACACTACACTTTCAGATTAAATTCATGTCTTCGTATTTTCAATCGCCAAAGATCTTATTCTGAAAAACTTCCCATTCTCTTTGATCTACTTTCGGACGTTTTGAAATTCCAAATATTGAAGACCACTTACCAGCGTAATGGATCAATTGATATTTCTTCACTCCCAGGTAACTTTAAATATAATATAAGTTTCTCGACATCGCTGAGCAGCTCAATCTGCCTTAATATTCGATTGATTTTCTCTAGTGAGTCAGAACTGTAGAAAAAATACAGATAATATTTTCTATTCTACATTTTTTTTTATTAATAAATAAAAAAAATTAAATAAGGGCTGTGCCAAATGACACTTTTGATCTGAAAATTTTTAGGGTGCCAAAGCCCACGCCCTCAAAACTTGCGGTTTAGCAACGTCTGTTTGGAGAAACTCGTATTTCACCCCTCACTTCGTGTCACATGTTTCAGTAGGAGAAGACTTGAACCACCAGAACCCTTAAGTTACTCTCTTATTGGACACATACTTGTCAGGTTAGTTTTTGGGAAGGCATGCCTGCCTAGAGTCTAAGGCATGCTGATCAAGAATTCAAAAAGAAGCAAACAAGGCACACCCGCCTATGGTCTTAAGAAGGTTGACCAAGAATTTAAAATTGACATAGGACCATAAATTTGCTTGAAATAACTGGCAAACAATCGTTTAAAGCCATCTTTCAAATAGTACCTATTCGTTGCCTAAGCTTAGCCCCACATTCTGAAAAAAAATTTGAATTTTTCACAATTTTTTTTTTATTTTTGGGTCACTTGCCCGAGATTCAGGGCGGGTGGGCTGCCCCCTTCCCTTTTTTTTTTTTTTTTTTAAGTCTTTATTTTGAAAATTAATAGGGGTCCTTACTCCCCCTATATTTTTAAGAATGGTGCCCCTGGATAAAGTAAATCTTATTGATAAAAGGAAGATCTATGAAGCAAGTGGAACAGCCTTTAATGAAGTCAAGCCCCCCCCCCTGCCCGGTTTGGAAAATACCATTATTAGATATTTTCATTGAAAAAAGTTCTAGCGGTCGTTTTAAGTGAACAAACAGATTGGAGGGAACTATCTTCCCTCCCAAATCCCTTTACTCTTTTCCACGTCCCTTTTCTATGCCTTTGGGGATGACAGAACACCCACAGGCCCCAAGGAAAGGGCTATAAGTTGTTCAATTTGTCAACTGTTTACATACAGCATAGCCTATGTTATCGGGAAACTTGCAGATTATTTTTTTTTTCGGGGGGGGGGGCTTTTTGCAAAGGTAAATTTTCCACAGGGATAATTTTCCTTGGGGAGAAAAGTTTCTAGGGAAATTTTCCAAGGAAAATTTTACACGGGAGGAGGGAGGAGACTTTCTTTCATGACTTGAAAAACGGTCAGAAATAAAATTAAAAAAACAAGCTTTTCCAACAGAAAGTAGAGAGAACAAAATTATTCTATATACGAGGGTGGCTGTCTCTTCCTTGACCCTTGCTCTTTACGGTAAAGTTTGACTTTTTGCCATAATTCTTTAAGAAAGAATGCTCAAACACAAGGGCAGTTGAATTTAAAGGAGAATTATTCTTAAAGAGCTTTAAGATTTTAGCGTAAAGAGCGAAGGTTGAGGAAAGTATCCATCATATATGGAATAATTTCTTTTCATTTTCAAGTTTTAATGTTGCTCCTTACTTTCAGTTGAAAAGAGTTTTTTTTTTTTCTTATTTAATCCCATACACATAACAAGCTCACATAACTACATCAAATAAATAAACATATATATATATATATATATATATATATATATATATATATATATATATATATAGTGTGAGCAAAATGAATGAACTTTTAGAGGTTTTGCGAGTTCAGGGTGCTAGAGTAGGTTTGAAAATAAATGTTAAGAAGAGCATGTCACTAAGGCTAGGAAACAGTGAAGATGAAAAGGTAATGAAAAGCTTGATGAGGTGGGCAGCTTCACTTACCTTGGTAGTATTATTATTAAAGATGATGGGAGAAGTGAAGATTTTAAAAGTAGAATAGCCAAGGCTCAGGGTGTTTTTCACACTTAATAGGAAGATAAGTCTGCTAACCAAGATTAGAATATTTGAAGCTACAGTGATGACATTGGTCAAATATGGCTGTAAAGCATGGGTGCTCCGAAAAGCGTATGAAGCTTTGCTAGAAATTGCGTAAGCATTCTTCTGGGTACCCGGCTGACTAACTGTATTTCAAACAATAGGCTGTACGAAAAATTTGGTTCAATACCACTCTCTAGGGCTATAATGAAAGAAAGGTTGAGGTGGCTAGGGAACCTTGTGCGGATGAACGATGATAGATTGCCGAAGATTGTTCTTTTCGGTCAATCGTCTAGGGCTAAACGGAAAGCAGGTCTTCCACGTCTGGGGTGGGAGGACGTCATAAAGAAAGATTTAAAGGAAATGGGAACTTAGGTCAATAAGGCTAGGAATGAGTGATGAAAAGGTGACGTTGGGTAATGAACAGATTGATCAGGTGGGCAGCTTCACTTACCTTGGTAGTATTATTAGTAAAGATGGTGGGAGCAGTGAAGATGTTAAAAGTAGAATAGCCAAGCGTCAGGGTGTTTTTCACACTAAAAAAAAGTTTGAAAGAATAGGAAGATAAGTCTGCTAACCAAGATTAGAATATTTGAAGCTACAGTGATGACATTGGTCAAATATGGCTGTAAAGCATGGGTGCTCCGAAAAGCGTATGAAGATTTGCTAGATTTTTTCCAGATAAATTGCGTAAGCATTCTTCTGGGTACCCGGCTGACTAACTGTATTTCAAACAATAGGCTGTACGAAGAATTTGGTTCAATACCACTCTCAAGGGCTATAATGAAAGAAAGGTTGAGGTGGCTAGGGAACGTTGTGCGGATGAACGATGATAGATTGCCGAATATTGTTCTTTTCGGTCAATCGTCTAGGGCTAAACGGAAAGCAGGACTTCCACGTCTGGGGTGAGAGGACGTCATAAAGAAAGATTTAAAGGAAATGGGAACTTAGGTCAATAAGTCAATAAGGCTAGGAATGAGTGATGAAAAGGTGACGTTGGGTAATGAACAGATTGATCAAGTGGGCAGCTTCACTTACCTTGGTAGTATTATTAGTAAAGATGGTGGGAGCAGTGAAGATTTTAAAAGTAGAATAGCCAAGCCTCAGGGTGTTTTTCACACTTAAAAAAAAGTTTGGAAGAATAGGAAGATAAGTCTGCTAACCAAGATTAGAATATTTGAAGCTACAGTGATGACAGTGGTCAAATACGGCTGTAAAGCATGGGTGCTCCGTAAAACGTATGAAGCTTTGCTAGAAATTGCGTAAGCATTCTTCTGGGTACCCGGCTGACTAACTGTATTTCAAACAATAGGCTGTACGAAAAATTTGGTTCAATACCACTCTCTAGGGCTATAATGAAAGAAAGGTTGAGGTGGCTAGGGAACGTTGTGCGGATGAACGATGATAGATTGCCGAAGATTGTTCTTTTCGGTCAATCGTCTAGGGCTAAACGGAAAGCAGGTCTTCCACGTCTGGGGTGGGAGGACGTCATAAAGAAAGATTTAAAGGAAATAGGAACTTAGGTCAATAAGTCAATAAGGCTAGGAATGAGTGATGAAAAGGTGACATTGGGTAATGAAAAGATTGATCAGGTGGGCAGCTTCACTTACCTTGGTAGTATTATTAGTAAAGATGGTGGGAGCAGTGAAGATTTTAAAAGTAGAATAGCCAAGGCTCAGGGTGTTTTTTCACAGTTAAAAAAAGTTTTGAAAAATTGGAAGATAAGTGTGCAAACCAAGATTAGAATATTAGAAGCTACAGGTGATGACTGTGGCCAAATATGGCTCTGAAGCATGGGCGCTCCGAAAAGCGGATGAAGATTTGCAAGATGTTTTCCAGAGAAATTGCTTAAGGACTGTACTGGGTACCCAGCCGACTGACCGTATTTCAAACAGTAGGCTGTGCGAAAAATGTGGTTCAATACTTATATTGCTTATGCAGATGATTTATTACTTATTAACCATTCAAAATTTACCCTAGCCAAGTCTACTTAGTTTGTTTCTAAGCTTTTTGAAAAAATTAGCCTCGTACTTAATGCTCGTACTTAGGTGCTGTCTTATACCTAGCTGTTTTTAGGTACCGTATCCCTATAATTGTATTTGGTGACACCATATTTTTTTCAAGCATAAGAAAATATTTTTTGAAACCGGTCCTACCTTTTTTAAATTTTGCTTTTCTGTATTTAAACGGAATTCGCCAGGCTGGGTGGCGAATTCAGTTTGCCAAGCTGGGTGGCGAATTCCATTTGCCAACAGGTGAAATATCAAGTTGATTACAGGAGATCAACAGGTGAAATATCAAGAATTAACTATCATGGAGTCCATGATATATGAGGTCCAGCCATTTGGTTGGTCTTAAATAAAGCCCTATACTAACTTTCTATATGAGAGTCTGCTGCTGAAGTTGAATTCATTTTTTAACGTCTATGTGCACAGAGGTAAGGCCCCAAGAAAGATGGAGGAGGAACAGAAGATTTATCCTGGATGGACAGAAAAGCAAGAGGGGGCTAAAAACAGAGGAGAGAGAAAAATTGAAAGATCAAAAGAGAGAGGGAGATAGCTAGACACAGATTAAGAGACTAGAGAGAGGCAGGCAGATGGACAGACAAAAAAAGAAAAGAGAGAGGGAGGGAGAAAGTGTGACAGGGGAGACAGATGAACAATGATAGAGAGGAGAAAGGGAGGGACAGATTATGAAAAAGGCAGGGAGCAGAGAGGTAAAGACAGAATGAGAGAGAAACTCAAAATTAGGAAAATGAACTTCAACTTACTTGACAGAGGATTGAATCATAAAGAGAAGGTTATCTTGATCCAATGGAGGCTCGGGATTGTAAACAGGCTCTTCTTTTAGCATTTGGCTGTGCCCTATGTGCTCCATCTTCAAATACACAAATAAAAACAAAACCAGAAGGCTATTACTGTCATTTTACTAACAACTGCAAGGACATATCAGTTCTCCTCCTTCTGAAAGATATAACAATAATAAGAAATTAAAAATGTTATGACAAAATTGTAATTAGCACAGTTGGGTCACAAATTAATAAACGGCCAAACTGCAATACGCTTATTAATTTTAAAATCTCCACAAAATAACATTAACACAAACTAGGGAATTTAATAGAAAGTACAGAGTTTTTACAAGCCCTGCACCAGAATACAGCATTTTTTCCTAATACAGGCTCCTTAATGAGTTATATTTTGTCACTGTTATGTGACTTGTACTGCATTTTTTATTTTATTTTTTTTTAGAATTCAACTATTTTGGTTAAATTATAACTAAAAGATGTAAGTTTTATCTTACACAATTATTCAAAGAGAACTTAAACATATTATTCCTGGGTTTATTTTGAAAGCCATCTTTCGTTGCTTAATTCAGGTGTATCTCTACCACTTGCTTAATTATTTGGATACCATATTTTCCTTCTTTTCTGAAAACCTTTTCTAAGGTTTCTGAAGAAGCAAGATATATAATTCAGGAACTGTTTGTCAATTAAACAATCACTTTATCTAGAATCAAGTGTATCTTCCATTGTAGCATCATTTAATTGTTTGGTTATTTTTCTGTTAGCATGTCTCTTTATGACCAGACCTCAGAGAAACAGAGGGACTACTTGCGAAAAATCTTGTAGCTCAAGACTTGTTTCTTTTTACTGGGTGGAAATTTTACAAAATAACACAAAAGAACCAATCAGGTTTGGAGAAGGCACAGTCATTTGGCTTCCCTTGCTGCCATACATAGAAGGAATAATATGAATAGCTTACAAAAATGCACTTCAGATGTAAACCACTGAAACTAAAGCTCTTTTTGAAAGTAATGTCTCTGTTTATCTATGTTTAAATGACCAACTAGAAACTTGAAAAATAGTGTTGCTGTCAATTGCTTTTGTTACCACTAGTAAAAGCATAGTTCGTCTATAGTTACTAAAATCTTATGTCTTCCTCTTTATGTATAATTTTAACCAGCTTATAAACATTATGAAATAAGTGTTCCTTAAAATCTTCAGTAAGAGAGGATATGAGATTAGACAATAGCAATTTTTAACTTTGCAGTGATAAAAAGGTATTGTTATTTACTTTTGGTTCTCTTGACATTTTTTTTTGTGGTATCATCAGTGACAACAATCATTCCAAAAACAAGCCTTACTAGAAGTGAGTCGTGCAGAATGTTTGGTTGTTTGGCATACAATACAGTTGTTAGTTAGAGAGCACATGTTAAACACAGTGAAATCACAATTAAAGACAGGCCCTGGATCCAGCCAACAAAATAGTATAGTGTATTAAAATGCTAGTCTGAATGAGGATAGGCTGGCCTTTCAGTTGTATCACTTTGCCAGCAACATGTCAAGACATTTAGAGAGAGTTCAAGTTTTTGTGATCAGCATTTCAGAACTCACAGAGATCCTCTTGACAATGAAGTGACAAATGATTGGATATATCAGAGGTAAGCTGGTGTGCAAATTACATAGTTGTACTTGCAATGTGGAGCATGTTGCCAGAACTCACAGAGCTCCTCTTGACAATAAAAAGTGACACTCAATTAGAGACAAACAAAATAGTATAGTGTATTAAAATTCTAGTCTGAATGAGAATATGCTGGCCTTTCAGTTGTATCACTTTGCCAGCAACATGTCAAGACATTTAGAGAGAGTTCAAGTTTTTGTGATCAGCATTTCAGAACTCACAGAGATCCTCTAGACAATGAAGTGACAAATGATTGGATATATCAGAGGTAAGCTGGTGTGCAAATTACATAGTTGTACTTGCAATGTGGAGCATGTTGCCAGAACTTACAGAGCTCCTCTTGACAATAAAAAGTGACACTCAATTAGAGACAAACAAAATAGTATAGTGTATTAAAATTCTAGTCTGAATAAGAATAGGCTGGCCTTTCAGTTGTATCACTTTGCCAGCAACACATCAAGACATTTAGAGAAAGTTCAAGTTTTTGTGATCAGCATTTCAGAACTCACAGAGATCCTCTTGACAATGAAGTGACAAATGATTGGATATATCAGAGGTAAGCTGGTGTGCAAATTACATAGTTGTACTTGCAATGTGGAGCATGTTGCCACAACTCACAGAGCTCCTCTTGACAATAAAAAGTGACACTCAATTGGAGACAAACAAAATAGTATAGTGTATTAAAATTCTAGTCTGAATAAGAATAGGCTGGCCTTTCAGTTGTATCACTTTGCCAGCAACATGTCAAGACATTTAGAGAGAGTTCAAGTTTTTGTGATCAGCATTTCAGAACTCACAGAGATCCTCTTGACAATAAAAAGTGACACTCAATTAGAGACAAACAAAAAAGTATAGTGTATTAAAATTCTAGTCTGAATGAGAATAGGCTGGCCTTTCAGTTGTATCACTTTACCAGCAACATGTCAAGACATTTAGAGAGAGTTCAAGTTTTTGTGATCAGCATTTCAGAACTCACAGAGATCCTCTTGACAATGAAGTGACAAATGATTGGATATATCAGAGGTAAAATGGTTGTGCAAATTACATTGTTGTACTTGCAATGTGGAGCATGTTGCCAGAACTCACAGAGCTCCTCTTGACAATGAAAATTGACACTTGATTAGAGACGTAAGAGGCAAGATGGTATGCAAATTACATAGCTTTACTTGCAATGTGGAAAATGTTGCCAGAAATCAAAGAGATCATCTTGGCAATGAAAAGTGGCACTTGATTAGAGGCAAGATGGTGTGCAAATTACATAGCTTTACTTGCAATGTGGAACATGTTGTCAGAACTCACAGAGATCATCTTGGCAATGAAAAGTGACACTTGATTAGAGACATAAGAGGCAAGATGGTGTGCAAATTACATAGTTGTACTTGCAATGTGGAGCATGTTGCCAGAACTCACAGAGCTCCTCTTGACAATAAAAAGTGACACTCAATTAGAGACAAACAAAATAGTATAGTGTATTAAAATTCTAGTCTGAATAAGAATAGGCTGGCCTTTCAGTTGTATCACTTTGCCAGCAACATGTCAAGACATTTAGAGAGAGTTCAAGTTTTTGTGATCAGCATTTCAGAACTCACAGAGATCCTCTTGACAATGAAGTGACAAATGATTGGATATATCAGAGGTAAGCTGGTGTGCAAATAACATAGTTGTACTTGCAATGTGGAGCATGTTGCCAGAACTCACAGAGCTCCTCTTGACAATAAAAAGTGACACTCAATTGGAGACAAACAAAATAGTATAGTGTATTAAAATTCTAGTCTGAATAAGAATAGGCTGGCCTTTCAGTTGTATCACTTTGCCAGCAACATGTCAAGACATTTAGAGAGTTCAAGTTTTTGTGATCAGCATTTCAGAACTCACAGAGATCCTCTTGACAATGAAGTGACAAATGATTGGATATATCAGAGGTAAGCTGGTGTGCAAATAACATAGTTGTACTTGCAATGTGGAGCATGTTGCCAGAACTCACAGAGCTCCTCTTGACAATAAAAAGTGACACTCAATTGGAGACAAACAAAATAGTATAGTGTATTAAAATTCTAGTCTGAATAAGAATAGGCTGGCCTTTCAGTTGTATCACTTTGCCAGCAACATGTCAAGACATTTAGAGAGAGTTCAAGTTTTTGTGATCAGCATTTCAGAACTCACAGAGATCCTCTTGACAATGAAGTGACAAATGATTGGATATATCAGAGGTAAGCTGGTGTGCAAATAACATAGTTGTACTTGCAATGTGGAGCATGTTGCCAGAACTCACAGAGCTCCTCTTGACAATAAAAAGTGACACTCAATAGAGACAAACAAAATAGTATAGTGTATTAAAATTCTAGTCTGAATAAGAATAGGCTGGCCTTTCAGTTGTATCACTTTGCCAGCAACATGTCAAGACATTTAGAGAGAGTTCAAGTTTTTGTGATCAGCATTTCAGAACTCACAGAGATCCTCTTGACAATGAAGTGACAAATGATTGGATATATCAGAGGTAAGCTGGTGTGCAAATAACATAGTTGTACTTGCAATGTGGAGCATGTTGCCAGAACTCAAAGAGCTCCTCTTGACAATAAAAAGTGACACTCAATTGGAGACAAACAAAATAGTATAGTGTATTAAAATTTTAGTCTGAATGAGAATAGGCTGGCCTTTCAGTTGTATCACTTTGCCAGCAACATGTCAAGACATTTAGAGAGAGTTCAAGTTTTTGTGATCAGCATTTCAGAACTCACAGAGATCCTCTTGACAATGAAATGACAAATGATTGGATATATCAGAGGTAAGCTGGTGTGCAAATTACATAGTTGTACTTGCAATGTGGAGCATGTTGCCAGAACTCACAGAGCTCCTCTTGACAATAAAAAGTGACACTCAATTAGAGACAAACAAAAAAGTATAGTGTATTAAAATTTTAGTCTGAATGAGAATAGGCTGGCCTTTCAGTTGTATCACTTTGCCAGCAACATGTCAAGACATTTAGAGAGAGTTCAAGTTTTTGTGATCAGCATTTCAGAACTCACAGAGATCCTCTTGACAATGAAGTGACAAATGATTGGATATATCAGAGGTAAGCTGGAGTGCAAATTTCATAGTTGTACTTGCAATGTGGAGCATGTTGCCAGAACTCACAGAGCTCCTCTTGACAATAAAAAGTGACACTCAATTAGAGACAAACAAAAAAGTATAGTGTATTAAAATTCTAGTCTGAATGAGAATAGGCTGGCCGTTCAGTTGTATCACTTTGCCAGCAACATGTCAAGACATTTAGAGAGAGTTCAAGTTTTTGTGATCAGCATTTCAGAACTCACAGAGATCCTCTTGACAATGAAATGACAAATGATTGGATATATCAGAGGTAAGCTGGTGTGCAAATTACATAGTTGTACTTGCAATGTGGAGCATGTTGCCAGAACTCACAGAGCTCCTCTTGACAATAAAAAGTGACACTCAATTAGAGACAAACAAAATAGTATTGTGTATTAAAATTCTAGTCTGAATGAGAATAGGCTGGCCTTTCAGTTGTATCACTTTGCCAGCAACATGTCAAGACATTTAGAGAGAGTTCAAGTTTTTGTGATCAGCATTTCAGAACTCACAGAGATCCTCTTGACAATGAAGTGACAAATGATTGGATATATCAGAGGTAAAATGGTTGTGCAAATTACATAGTTGTACTTGCAATGTGGAGCATGTTGCCAGAACTCACAGAGCTCCTCTTGACAATGAAAATTGACACTTGATTAGAGACGTAAGAGGCAAGATGGTATGCAAATTACATAGCTTTACTTGCAATGTGGAAAATGTTGCCAGAAATCAAAGAGATCATCTTGGCAATGAAAAGTGGCACTTGATTAGAGGCATAAGAGGCAAGATGGTGTGCAAATTACATAGCTTTACTTGCAATGTGGAACATGTTGCCAGAAATCACAGAGATCATCTTGACAGTGAAAATTGACACTTAATTAAAGAAATCAGAGGCAAGATGGTGTGCAAATTACATAGCTTTACTTGCAATGTGGAACATGTTGCCAGAACTCTCAGAGATCCTTTTGACAATGAGAGTTGACAATCAATTAGAGACACCAAGAACAAGATGGTTTGCAAATTACACAGCTTTACTTGCAATGTGGAACATGTTGCCAGAACTCACAGAGATCATCTTGGCAATGAAAAGTGACACTTGATTAGAGACATCAGAGGCAAGATGGCGTGCAAATTACATAGCTTTACTTGCAATGTGCAACATGTTGTCAGAACTCACAGAGATCATCTTGGCAATGAAAAGTGACACTTGATTAGAGACATAAGAGGCAAGATGGTGTGCAAATTACATAGCTTTACTTGCAATGTGGAACATGTTGCTAGAAATCACAGAGATCATCTTGATAATGAAAAATGACACTTAATTAAAGACATCAGAGGCAAGATGGTGTGCAAATTACATAGCTTTACTTGCAATGTGGAACATGCTGCCAGAACTCACCGAGATCATCTTGGCAATGAAAAGTGATACTTGATTAGAGACATCAGAGACAAGATGGTGTGCAAATTACATAGCTTTACTTGCAATGTGGAACATGTTGCCAAAACTCACAGAGACTGTCTTGACAATGAAAAGTGACACTTGATTAGAGACATCAGAGGCAAGATGGAGTGCAAATTACATAACTTTACTTGCAATGCTGAACACGTCGCCAGAACTCACAGAGATAATGTTGACAATGAAACGTGACACTTGATTATAGACATCAGAGGCAAGATGGTGTGCAAATTGCATAACTTTACTTGCAATGTGGAACATATTGATAGAACTCACAAAGATCATCTTGACAATAAAAAGTGATACTTGATTAGAGACATCAGAAGCAAGATGGTGTGCAAATTACATAGCTTTACTTGCAATGTGGAGCAAGTTGCCAGAACTCACAGAGCTCCTCTTGACAATGAAAAGTGACACTCATTTAGAAACAAACAAAATAGTATAGTGCATTAAAATGCTAGTCTGAATGAGGATAGGCTGGCCTTTCAGTTGTATCACTTTGCAAGCAACATGTCAAGACATTTACAGAGGGTTCGAACTTTTGTGACCAGGATTTTCAAAAAAAAATCTCATACTTTTGTAGTATGGCACAACACAAAAACAACTTTGCAGAGCAAGCTTGTGATTCCTCAAGCCTTGCTCATCATTCTTTGAGTTATTCACTCTTTCAACACTGGATGTACTGAGTTCCTTATCTATTGGACAGAGGCAATAGAAAAGATCAAAGTCAAGCTTCAGGTGAAAACTTCATCAGAGATAAGATGGTGTGTAAATTACATGGCTTTAAATACACTGTGGAACATGTTGCCAGAACTCACAGAAATCCTCTTGAGAATGAGAACTGACACTCAATTAGAGACACCAAAGACAAGATGGTGTGCAAATTACCTTAAATTGCAGCTAGGAGCAATCCAAGGATTTCTCCTTGTAGAGCTCTGGAATGATGACTAGTTGTATGCAGGTTCATTGGTGACTGCTGTTGCATCTTTGGTAGCCTCCCAATTGAGTTTACACTCTCTGGAGGACTACTCAGTATCTAGCCTTCATTTAAAAACATCAACGGATTTGGCAGTAACTGTTTCATTAGATAATTTGCTCCAATTATTGACAATACGTGTTGAGAAGAATTGAGTACGGACTCTAGAAATTGTAGACTGCTTGACAAGTTTCAGATGATGCCCTCTAGTTCTTGAATTGGAACCAGCAGTAGGAAATAATGCTGGGAGAATTTTGCCTTCAATAACTTAAAGGCTAACATGACATCCTCTATATTTGTCTTCTAAACAAGTGTCGGGAGATTTAACTTTGATACTCTTACAGGGCAGGAAAGCTCTTGCATGCCAGATGTCACTTTACTGGCACGTCTCTGCACATCTTCAAGAATTTTTAGATCTTTTTTAAAATATGGAGAGGCAAGAGACATTCCAAATTCAAGCTTAGGATGCACAGGTCCCTTATAAAGAAGATGGGGAATGAGAGAAAATAGTATGCTTAATCAATCCCAAGGTCAAAAAAGCCCCAGCTGCAGACCTCTTAGCATGAGTGCTTATTTTTAGGTCATAGTCAAAATTAACACCAAGATCCTCCTTATTATTTACAGAGGAGAGTGGGTGGCCTAAGAAAAAATAAGAGCGGCAAGGATTCAGTTTGCCAAAATGAATGGTATGGCACTTGGCAACATTGAATTCAAAAAGCCAGGCCTCAACCCATTGACCCAGCAGTTGAAGATTAATACCTTAATTTTTACCTTAATTCGCATTTTGGACCAAAATAAGGTCCATGATGGATCTGTTATTACATAGCTTTACTTGCAATGCAGAGTGTTGCCACAGCTTATGGAGATCATCTTGACAATGAAAAGTGACACTCAATTAGATACATCAGAGGCAAAATGGTGTGCAAATTACATAACTTTACTTGCAATGTAGAGCATGTTGCCAGAACTCACAGAGTTCCTCTTGACAATGAAAAGTGACACTCAATTAGAAACATCAGAGGCAAAATGGTGTGCAAATTACATAGCTTTACTTGCAATGTAGAGCATGCTGCCAGAACTCACATAGCTCCTCTTGACAACAAAAAGTGACACTCATTTAGAAACCAGGACAAGAAGGACAGACCAGAGCCTCAGTATTGCTAATATGTGATTTTATTTTATCTGCCCACTGAGCTTCAAGAGACTACTGCTGAAACACACCAACAATCTCTTGTTTGTCTCCAGGCTTTGTCAGGGGTTTGACAATCTGGCTACTAATTGATTGATGGAGGCAATCTTGTTTGCAGATATTAAAAGACAAATTGCAGCATCATTAATTCTTGGTATGAGTATTGTTTTAGATCTAAACACCATATTTAACCAGCTTGACAATTACAGCCTAGAAGCATAATTCAACCATCATAGATCCTACTCTATTACATTATGAAGTAGAGATACAAAACCTTATCCCCCCCCCCTACTTGATATTCAAGGAGTTCTTTACTTGAGAAATGTAACTGATAATAATAGTCCTAGTCACAGAAGTGGAAGAGACTGCAGGAGACACAAATCAAAATTGTTCCAATTGTTGAATGAATCCAAAGAGTGCAAAAACTCAGTGAATGCATTCCTACTCAGCAATCGATGAGAAAAGAACTTTGATCTCAACTATATCCTTTAAAATAAGATGCCACAAAACAGCTCATTAAAAAGACATTTGAGAATGATTCAAATGTCTATGTATTGCAAACAATTTTTTTTTGTTTTGATGATGCAATGTTTGAGAATCTATAGAATGATGCAATGAATTGCAAAAAAAAAAGAAAAGTAATCTCCCAGCTGTGCAAAACTTGGGTAGCAAAGTAGCAATGCTACTTGGCAGTTTTCAAATTTGTTTGCATATTTTGTCTGAAAATACCATTTTTACATCTAAAAATACTTTTTCTTCAAAGAAAAGCTGTCAAAACACAAGTTGTGCTGCTAGAGTATCAGCAGCTTTGGAAGTTTTTCTATACCTGTGCTTTCTTGTTAGTGTGGAAAGCACTCCTGATGGCAAACACTGGTCCTATGACATTAGTTTTTCCTCAAAGAAAAGCTGTCAAAATACAAGTTGTGCTGCTAGAATGTCAGCAGCTTTTGGAATGTTGTTGAATTGTGCTACTGGCAGCTTTGGAACTTTTTCTATACCTGTACTTTCTTGTTAGTGTGGAAAGCACTCCTGATGGCAAACACTGGTCCTATGACATTAGCTTTTCCTCAAAGAAAAGCTGTCAAAATACAAGTTGTGCTGCTAGAGTGTCAGCAGCTTTTGGAATTTGGTTGAATTCTGCTACTGGCAGCTTTGGAACTTTTTCTATACCTGTGCTTTCTTGTTAGTGTGGAAAGCACTCCTGATGGCAAACACTGGTCCTATGACATTAGCTTTTCCTCAAAGAAAAGCTGTCAAAATGCAAGTTGTGCTGCTAGTGTCAGCAGCTTTTGGAATTTTGTTGAATTCTGCTACTGGCAGCTTTGGAACTTTTTCTATACCTGTGCTTTCTTGTTAGTGTGGAAAGCACTCCTGATGGCAAACACTGGTCCTATGACATAAGCTTTTCCTCAAAGAAAAGCTGTCAAAACACAAGTTGTGCGGCTAGAGTGTTAGCTGCTTTTAGAATTTTGTTGAATTTTGCTACTGGCAGCTTTGGAACTTTTTCTATAGCTGTGCTTTCTTGTTAGTGTGGAAAGCACTCCTGATGGCAAACACTGGTTCTATGACATTAGCTTTTCCTCAAAGAAAAGCTGTCTAAATACAAGTTGTGCTGCTAGAGTGTCAGCAGCTTTTGGAATTTTGTTGAATTCTGCTACTGGCAGCTTTGGAACTTTTTCTATACCTGTGCTTTCTTTTTTGTGTGGAAAGCACTCCTGATGGCAAACACTGGTCCTATGACATTAGCTTTAGTTGCCTTTCATTAAAAACTTTAGATGCCTCCAGGGCATAACTTACAACCCTTGCCAAATCAAAATAGCATAAGTGTATCCAAGCTATCAAAGAAAGTAAACAGATTTTTTTTTAAATGCTATCAAGTTTTCCATTTCAGGCCAACTAGAGGAGGTATGAAACTAAATTAAACAGTACTATTTGTGTCCAGATTTTTAAAAGGGTGTATGTTGTTGAAAATTGCTGAAAATTTTTCTCCTGCATACAAATAGCAGGCCAAACTATAAAGTCTTAAAAAACGAAAAGATTTAAAGTGTTATTTTCTTTTTCCCTGAAAAAACTATGTCAATATAAAACGAACAGAAATTAATTAAAAAACTTTTTCCATAAAACACTTTTTTCAAAGGAAAGTAAAGAACTCCATTAAACCAAAAATGTGAAAAAATAAAATGAAATAATCAACCAAGAATAAAATTATCACAAATCAGTATCAATAAATAGATGAAACTCAACGCGAACAGAAATTACAATAAATAACCGAGTCAAACTCAAAACGAGCAGAAATTAACATAAGTTTGGCACAAAACCCCTGTGCCTTCCCAAGGCCAGAACAATATTTGCACTTTACTGAAAAAAATATATTTTTTTTTACTTTTATAACTTTAATAAATCAAATAATACTAACATTTTGATTACTAAATATCGGTATATGTATATTAAACTGACAATGCACATTCATTTGTATTTTTTCAGTAAAGTACATATTTTATTCTGGCCTTGGGAAGGCACAGGGGTTTTGCGCCAAACTTATATTAGTTTCTGCTCGTTTTGAGTTTGACTCGGTTATTTATTGTAATTTCTGTTCGTTTTGGGTTTTATTTATTTATCCATGCTGAATTCTGGTAGTTTCAAGCTTGGTAGGTTATTTGATTTTAGTTATGCTTATTTTTTTTTTAATGAAGTTCTTAGCTTTTCTTTGAAAAATTTATTTTAGGGAAAAAGTTTTTTATATTAATAATCCTTAAATACCTAATTTCAAGAACTTTCAACTACGTTGAACAAAATGGATATCTAAAAATTTTGATTGGATATGTTTGGGGGAATTATGGGCGTCGGGGGGAGGGGGGGCTAGTTGCCCTCCTATCACTTTTGACTATTAAAAAGGGCACAAGCCCTTTGAATTTCCAATCGAATGAGCCTGTTTTGAAGTTTCTACAATAACACCTTCTATAAAAACCTTATATGCCCCCAGGGCATAACTTAAAACCCTTGCCCTAAAGGTTGTGGGGGAGTGTCCTCCTTAAAAAATTTCCTATTTGGAAATCAACTATGCTGAACAAAATAGCTATCTCAAAATTTTGATGGGATGTGTTTGGGGGAATGATGGGCGTGAGGGGGGGGGGGGGGCTAGTTGCCCTCCAATCACTTTTGACTATTAAAAAGGGCACTACCCACTCCAGTTTCCAATCGAATGAGCCCTTTTTGAAGTTTCTATGACAACTGCTTCGATACGAAGTGCCCAGGTATGGAGAAAAAAAACACATTTTTTTATATATTGATTGGATGTGTTTGGAGAATAGATGGGCGTGAGAGGGGGGTTAGTTGCCTTCAAATCACTTTCGACTATTAAAAAGTGCACTAGCCCTTTGAATGTCCAATCAAATGAGCCTGTTTTAAAGTTTGTACAACAACGCCTTCTATAAAAAACATTATATGCCCCCAGGGCATAACTAAAGACCCTTGCCCTGAGGGTTGTAGAGGAGTGTCCTCCTCAAAAACGTTGTTTGGTTTAAAAAAAATGTGTTCAGAGAAAAGATGGGCGTGAGAGGGGGGTTAGTTGCCCTCAAATCACTTTTGACTATTAAAAAGGGCACTAGCCCTTTGAATTTCCAATCAAATGAGCCCTTTTTCAAGTTTCTACAACAAAGATTTCAATAAAAACCTTATATGTTCCCAGGGCGTAACTTATAACCCTAGCCCTGAAGACTGTGGGGGGAGTGTCCTGCTCAAAGGTAGAATTTCCTGAACATTGAACTGCGTGGAACAAAATGGCTATCTCAAAATCTTGATTGGATATGTTTGGGGAAATTGTGGGTGTGGAAGGAGTGTTAGTTGCTTTCCAATCACTTTTGACTATTAAAAAGGGCACTAGCCATTTCAATTTCCAATCAAATGAGCCCTTTTCGAAGTTTCTATGACATGTTATATAGAAACCTTATATGCCCCCTGGGCATAATTTACAACCCTTGCCCTGAGGGCTGTGGGGAGGTTGTCATCCTCAAAGACCTAAATTCCAGAACTTAAAACTACGTTGAATAAAATGGCTATCTCAAAGTTTTGATTAGATGTGTTTGGGGAAAAGGTGGGAGGCGGGTTAGTTGTCCTCTAATCACTTTTGACTATTTAATAGGGCACTATCCCTTTGAATTTCCAATCAAATGAGCCTTCTTTTTTTTAGTTTCTATGACAACGCCTTCTATAAAAAAAGCTTATATGACCCCAGGGCATAACTTACAACCCTTGCCCTAAGGGGGACTGTCCTCAAAAACATAATTTCTGTTTTGAAATCAACTATGCTGAACAAAATGGCTATCAAAATTTTGATAGGATGCGTTTCGGGAAATGGTGAGCATGGAAGGGGTGTTATAGTCAACTTCCAATCACTTGCAACTATTAAAAAGGGCACAAGCCACTCCAATTTCCAATTGAATGAGTGCTTTTTGAAGTTTCTATGACAACTTCTTCAATATGAAGTGCCCTGCTCTAAAGGAAAAAATTAATAAATAATACATTGTGCCAACATTGTTCTTATATGCCCCCAGGGCATAACTTGAAACTCTTGCCCTGAGGACTGTGGGGGAGTTTCCTCCTCTTTATGTTAGTCTCCATTTCTTTTCTCGTTCTTGAATGTCCCCGTTCTTTACTAAGGCAGCGCGATCGCGCTGCCTGTGATTTATGCAACAACTTTCTATATAAACCTCATATGCCCCCAGGGCATAACTTACAACTCTTGCACTGAGGGCTCTGAAGGGGTTATCATCCTAAAAGACCTAATTTCCAGAATGTTCAACTGCGTTGAACAAAATGGATATCTCAAATTTTAATTTGATGTGTTTGGGAAAATGGTGGGCATGAGAGGGGTGTTAGTTGCTATCCAATCACTTTCAACTATTAAAAAAGGCACTAGACCTTTCAATTTTCGAATGAATAAGCCCTTTTGAAGTTTCTACAACAGCTCTTTCAATAAAAACTTTATATGCCCCCAGGGCATAACTTAAAATCCTTGCCCTGAGGGGTGTGGGGGGAGGGGTTGTCATCCTTAAAGACCTATTTTCCAAACCTTTCAACTATGTTAAATAAATTGGCTATCTAAAAATTTTGATTGGATGTGTTTGGGGTATATATATATATATATATATATATATATATATATATATATATAGGGCATGACAACACCTTCTATAAAAACCTTATATGTCCCCAGGGCATAACTTAAAACCCTTGCCCTGAGGGTTGTGGGGGAGTGTCCTCCTCAAAAACATATTTTCTATCTGGAAATCAACTACGCTGAACAAACTGGCTATCTCAAAATTTTGATTGGATATGTTTGGAGGAATGATAGGCATGGGGGGGCTAGTTGCCCTCCAATCACTTTTGACTATTAAAAAGAGCACTAGCCACTCCAATTTCCAATTAAATGAGCCCTTTTCGAAGTTTCTACAACAACTCCTTTGATATGAAGTGCCTGGGTATGGAGAAAGAAAAAAACAAAAAAAACACACATTGTGCCAACATCATTCTTTACTTAGGCAGCACTAGCGCGCTGCCTATGATGAAAGCAGGCTAAGGAGAATTTTCCTTGCTGAATTGTCTGCAAGAAATTTTCTGGGGAGAATTTTTAGAAAGGAAACAATTGTCCAGGGTGTGGAGTACTACATGGGTGGAACTTTCCCAGGAAGATTTTTTTTTTTTGGGGGGGGGGGGTTTGCAATGAAGGAGAGGCGCACAGTCTGTCTGTACTAGAGTAGCCACAGTAACTCTTATAAAAATGCTAAGTGTGTCTTGTGCCTCACTTTTAATTGAAAAAAACTTGTTTGTTTTTTTTAATTTTCCTTCAGAAGGGACATTCTTCTATGGAGGTGCCATAAGTCAAAGGGTGCATCAGGTCAATCAAAAAGGTAGGTAAATTTGCAGGTGGCACTATAATTTAGCTAGGACAAAAGTGAAAACACCATTTGATGTCTTTCTTTATGCTCTTTCATAAAACAATAACTGCTTCTGTTTCAAGTTGTATATTGAGCCTCTGAAAGGGGCCCTGAAAGTATTTTATATGAATTATGAAAGAGCATAAAAAAACATCAAATGATGTTTTCACTTTCATCCTAGCTAAATTATATGGCCCACTGCAAATTTACCTTGAACTTTACCCCCTCCCCCCCCCCACCCCCCTAATGTGCAAATATATACCCTGAACTGGAATATACCCTGAATTGTTGATGGCAAAGTTTTGAATCACAAAATTCAGTGCTATTTTGGTCAACAGCATTTGAAAAACTTGAAATGGTAGGAAAACAGTTTGAATTGAGTTGCCTAATAAATGAGGTTTGAATTGTTATAAATAAGTATTTTTGGAATATGTTACTCTTGAATACCTTATTTATAATTAAGTTACTTGTTTTTAACCACTTTTCAATAATTTAACTAGTGTTGAAACTTCTTTGTGTGTTAACAAAAATGAAATACCTTTGGGGCCCTTTTAAGGACTCAAGATGCAATTTGTAACACAAGTAATTATTGTATTATGAAACAGAATAAAAAAGGCCATCAAATGACATTTTCACTTTCATCCTAGCTAAATTATAGTGCCACCTGCAAATTTACCAAAAGGTAAATCAAAAGGTTCCTTTTTTAGCTATCAAATTAGCCTAACTGAGAAAATGAAAAACTTATCTTTTTTTAAAGTTTTTTTTTTTTTTTTAATCTAGAAGGTGTGATTACCCTCCCCTCAATTGGTACTCCTGAGCCTTGGACTATATCTGACTTCATTAGGGGGAACCAAATTAACCAAAACACAATTGTGACAGCAGTGATTATTATATTTGGAGAAAACTTTGAATGAGACTATTCTTTTGGTTATTATAGTGGTTGAACAACAGAGACAACATACAAGACCTGTTATCTGTTATCTGTGAGCCTGACAAAGTAAGAATTTTGTTATTGTGGAAAGTAGGTAGGTAATAAAAGGTGAAAGGTGATCCATACCTGAAAACTTTCAGGTATGGATCTACAGACTGAAGCATGGGTACTTATGCATTAGCTGGTACCCACGCAAGAAGTCAAGTTTGATTAATGCTAATGAAATCAAACAAAAGATGACAAAAATATAATAGTTTACAAATAAATTTGGGTACTCATTCCCTAAACAGACTTTTTCATATAGTGCTAGTTTGGTTAATGCTAATGAAATAAAATTGGATGAATAGCCTATATAATAGTTTAGGATCATATTTGGGCTATATTTTTGCACATTAGGGGGGGGGGGTAAAGCATATCATATATTAAATACATAACTTAACCCAACCCAGGTACCTCCCCCCCCCCGAAACCCCCAAAAACAACAATTTAAACAGTTCTTGCCTTTGTTTATATCCCAGAAGGCAGCATAAACCTGTTTTTCATCATGCATCTTGGTCTATTAGATGACTGGTTTGCATTGTCATATATAAAAGTCTGTTTAGTAAAAGAATACCAAAATTTGGGCTATATAGGGTAAAAGAAGAGTATCCGATTGAGCAAAATTATGTAAAACTAAAACCCTCACACCTTGTTACCAAAGAGGACTTGAGAAGAATTGGGCATATTAATGAATAGCAAAAAGTCTAAGCTATGCATCAATATGGTTATTATTCAGATTATTTAAGATCAGAGACTTGAAATTTTTAGTTTATTGACTTACCTACAAAGACCTCTTTTTGGAAATACCAATTATCATATCTAGATGTACGCATTCTTTTAGTATTCCATTTTTATTCACATATTAATAAAGAACTGATTTTCCCATGATCTAAAAATGTAACTTTTATAGCTTGATGTTCATTCAATAAATCACAAATATTTAAATATAGTTTTCTTTTCAATTGCCTTTCAAAACAGAGACCATATTTTCAATTTATGCTGACAAATCATTGGTGAAAATTTCTTGTTACTGCCCTCACATTGCTTCATGTTGTAGTAAAAAGGGGTGGTCCAAAAACCCAATGCTATTTTTCCGAAATGCCAAAGAAAAGTGGTCTTTCCCAAAAAGAGGTCTTTTACCCTATTTGCACATTAGGGGGGTAGGGGTCCCAAGGCTAAACAAATACCGTAGATCAGACCTGTTACACTGATACCTCTGCCCCAATTGGCATCCCTGAGCTTAAAGCTACATTTAGCCCCATCAGAGGGGACTGGAATACAATCATTATATCATTGGCTGCTATATTTGGAAATAGCTTAGAACAGGGAAATCAATGGTATCCTACAATTTTTTTGCTATTATTGGGCTTAGTTCAGAAGAAGCCATTCACAAGACTCTTATTCCTTAATCTATTGAATTAGGCCTAAGAATTTTGCAATAAAAAACTTCACTTCAGATGAAATCATGTATAGGCTATGACTGCTATCACAGATTTGGTCTACAACCGTGACTAAGGCATGCTTTATGTTCAAAATGAATCGTTTTCAGAATGAAAATAGAACAATATACGAAAATTAGTGGTTCACTTTTTTTTTCAAATTCAGGTGAATGTTGGAGTAGATGTCTTACTCAATCAAAAACTGCACAAGCCTAAGAAATATTTACAAATAGTTCAATATTCGAAGAGTCTTCCGTGATAATACAATGAAATACTAAATTTTTAATATTTATGATAGTTATCTTGTTGTATTTCAATTTATCTAGAAAACAATTAAAACTTTCATCTGTTGACAAGATTGCCTGAGTATAATTTACTCGATATTTATGTACATTATAATAAAAGTGCGCATAGTTCCTTGCTATGTGTCTAATCAAACATTTCTGCTGGCTTGAAAGACCCGAAAACTGATTTGTTCTGTTCGGGCTTTTTCTCCGGTGTCTATTGATGGTAATGTAAATTTATGATGTCTATTTATTGCACTGTCTATAATAATGTCTGTTGATTGCAAAATCGAACAAAGATTTAATCTCTAAATGAGGTCTGAGAAGAATATCAGTAATTCTGCTATAGGAAAACATTCGCCGTCACCGTTGGCTAAAAGTAACATGCTTGGGAAAATTGTAAGTACTATAAGCTGTTGATCTGGAAGTTTCAATAGAAAAGATTTTTTGCTTTGAATTAAAAGAGCACTAAAAAGGTTTGTACATAGGTGCAAACCTATATGCCTAGGTCAATTTTCCAAATCTCTGGATAATAAAAGAAATAAAAATGGTGCGCTAAGCAAGCTACTCGAATTTCAGCTGGTCCGAAACACAACATTTTTTCTGTCGTCAAACAAATTCAGAGCTTTATTAAAATGGTGGTAATTCAAAATAAATTATCACTAAGTTATAAAAACAAATGAAATCTAGCCGATAGTAACCGAAATATTAAAATAAAATACAAATTCCGGCAAAAACTGAATCATCGTGTAAATGATGACGCAACAAGCGTATACTCTATAAGAAAAAACGTGTTTTGAAAAAAAAGGAAAAAAAGCATGTGAAGGAGAGTCACCATTTAAGCCGATTCAGGTTTTTTGGCCAATTTTAAGCTTAAATGTTTTTGCTCTAAGATACAAATGCATTCAAAATACCCATGTAGGTCATATGTAAACAAATAATAACGTTAATCATGACAATACATTTTTGATTAACGGTTACAATGGTACAGTGGTTGTGGGACTGTTTTCTGGAGAAGGAGGATCGAAGTTCAAGTCGCTCTGTAGTAATAATTAAATGACATCCGCACACCATCTCATTATTTTGTTTTACAAGATTTACGATCAGTATAGACATAACATTTAATTCCTATTTCGTTGGCAAAGCTTCAAGACTCATTTAAAATTGATGTGCATTGACTAATGTAACTTATTGGTGTGAATATTATTCACACTAATATTAGACTGATTAATAGTAGGCTAATTAATTTACTTTAAGTACAAATCTCGACGCATAACAAAAAGCCCCAGTAGCTCCATTGTTGTTGATATTTTTTTCTCAAAAGGCTTGACGCAAAACGATCGCAGGATGAGCACGGGTGCGGAATTTTTGAAACAAATAAGCACCAATAATGTCGACACTGTTGCAGAGAAGCTTTCTCAGCCTTTTATTTCTTAACCTTTCAACATTTCAGCACTTTTAGAAAAGCTTCTTATTCTAGTTAAAAGAAAAGCTTCTATACTCTAGTTATGTTTCAGGAACCGTTCTTATAAAAAATATGACAAACTTTAGAGTAGAGAACAAGATATTAAGGAGTGGGGCAAACCCTTCATATACGGAATAATTTTTGTTCATTTTCAGTTTTAATGTTGCTCCTTACTTTCAGTTAAAAAAACTTGTTTTTAATTTAATTTCTAGTCGTTTTTCAAATAATACAAGAAAATCTGGCTCACTCTTTATAAGAAATTTCCCCCTTCTCATGGGAAACTCCTCCATGGAAATTTCTTCCCACGTAAAAAATACCCCCTGCCCATAAAATTCCCTCCGGACCGTTCTATCCTGGCTGGAAATCCCTCCCCCCCCATCATAGAATTTCTTACAGACGATACATCCTTGAAAATTCTCTATAGCATACTTTCATTTAAAAAATACTTTAATTTCTAGTCTTTTTTCTCGATCACTCCGGAAAGCCCCGCTTCCAAGGAATTATTTCCCGGAAATCCAAAAACGCTGCAAATAGCCCCCGGATAATTTCCCCCGACCAACTCCAGTCACAAAATTGAGCTGGCAAAGAGAAAGTAAGACAAATAAAAAGAATCCAGTATAGGAGTTCTGTCAAATCCCTCCAGTGTAAAATTCCCCTGGAAAGTTCATCCCCCTGAAATTTCCATCCCCAAGAAAATTTCTCACTACAGAAACTCACTCCAAACAAACTCCCCTATAAATGTCTGTATACTTCTCAATAACAAATAATATGTGTAATCATTGGGCAAATTCATAACTTACAAGCCTTTCCCCATGGACTATGGGGGGCGGGGGTCATGTCACTCTTAAAGACATAGTTATTAGGTCTTTCAATTATGCCAAACAAAATGGTTATCTCAAAATTTTGATCAGATAACTTTGGGGGAAAAAAGGCGTGAGAGGGCGGCTAGTTGGCCTCTAATCTTTTTGTTCACTTAGGAAGGGCACTAGAACTTTTAATTTCCGCTCGAATGGACCCTCTTTCAATCTTCTAAGACTATTATTTTGATTAGATCACTCCTGGGAAAAAAAAAAAAAACTCGCATTCATGATCTTTCTTCTGGCAAAAAATGCGAAAGTCCCCTTTTTTTTGTATATATTACCTTGAAACTTCTATAGTAGGGTTCTCTGATACGTCGAATCTGATGGTGTGATTTTCTATTCCTTGAATTTTAGGGGGAATTTTTCCCCTTTTCCGAAAATCAGGCAAATCTTCTCATGCTCGTAACTTTTGATGGGTAACAGTATTTGGAATCGTTATAACAAGCTAATTCTTTTGATGTATCTACTCATATCAAAATTCTGTTTTTTAGAGTTACGATTGCTATTGCACTGAGTCGCTTCTTACTTAAAGTTCGTTACAACGAACTGTTTGATCATAATCAGTCTTCACGCCGAATTCGGTTAATTTTCATTTTTACATTGAACAAACAGATTTAGTTACTATATCATTACTATTAAAGTAGTCGAGAGACGTTTCAAAATTCTAAGAAATATTTCACACTAACATAATTTCATTTAAAGTTTACAAAATTTAAAGTTTAAAGTCACACTTTAAATTTCATTTAAAGTTTACCAGGCTTTTGCGAATAGAACGGAAAGTTTGGCAGAAAATTCGAAGTTGCTACAACGTGAGCCGTACAAGACATTGGGAACAGACCAAATTTTGTCAACAATTCGAAACAAAATGTACTAAAAATTGCACGAAAAATATATTCAAGACAAAAAAAAAAATTGTACCATATCCCAATTTTTTTCCACGTGTTACGTGAAGCATAACACGCGGGATTGTCAGCGACGTACAGTGCTATCTATGAAACTTTTTTGTAAGACATTTCCTTTCACTTTTTTCTTCATTCTTTCGCATTTCTTTCTCTTCTAATACAGTACACTTGCTCCTGACACTATTTGAAGAAACTCAGAATAACATATTACTACAGTAACATCTTACAACAGGCCAAAAAACGTTTTTTCTGCCATTTATGACCGTTTTACCACCAACCTAAAATTCGTCCCAAATGACGATTTCAATAGAAATTAAATTAAAAAAACAAGTTTTTTAACTGAAAGTAAGAAGCGACATTAAAACTTATAAGGAACAGAAATTATTCCGTATATGAAAGGGGCTGTTCCCTCTTTCAACACCTTGCTTTTTACGCTAAAGTTTGACTCTTTATCCTCACTCTACTTTTCAAAACAATAAAAAACCTCAGCATAAAGAGCGAGGCGTTGAGGAGGGGACAGCCCCTTTCATATACAGAATAATTTCTGCTCGTTTTAAGTTTTAATATCGGTCCTAACTTTCAGTTTAAAAAAACTTTTTTTTTATTTAATTTCTTACCCTTAGTCAACTAATGGAGGTTCGAATTTGGCTCAACATACATGAAAAATTAAAACGAAATTTGTGTGTTAATTTTGGCCAATTTATTCCGAATATGAAGGGTTGCCCTATCCTCAATACCTTGCTCTGTACGCTAAAGATGTTTGCACTTTTAAAAAATTTTTTATTGTAATTCTTTCTACATAATCTATTCTAATTAAATCTATTCTAATTCTATTCGTTTTGAGTTTTATTGTTGCTCCTTATTTTTAGTTAAAAAAAACTTGTTTTTTTTTTAATTTCTGTTCTTTTTTCAAATAATGCAGGTAAATCTGGTTCACCCTCCATGAAATATAACCCCGTCCCTCAAGGGAAACACTCCTCAGTGACAATTTCATCCTGCGTAAAGTACACCCCCCCCCCCTCTTCGTCAAGTTACCTCCAGACAGTTCCATCCTTGCTGAAAATCCCATCTCCCTGTAAAATTTCTTGCGGACGATTCAACCTGATAAATTATCCTTGGCATGCTTTCATTTCAAAAAGACTTTAGTCTCTAATCGGTTTCCTGATCACTCCAGAAATGCCCCCTTCCATAGGGATTTTTTTTCAGATTTCAAAACACGCTGAAAATAGCTGCCGGACACTTCCTCCAGAACAACTCCAAATTCTAAATTGAGTTGGCACGAATAATGTAAGACAATTAAAAACAATTTTGCATAGGATTTCTGTCAAATTGCCCAGTGTAAAATTTTACCTGAAAAATCCACCACCACCCCCTGAAATTTCCCTCCCCAAGGAAGATTTTACTAACGGCAATCCACCCCAAGCATAAAATCCAGCTCCCCCTTAAAACATGTCTATATACTTCCCAATAACAAAGACTATACGTAAACAATGGACAAATTTCATTGCTTAGAGGCCTCTCCCCACGGACTGTGAGGGGGGGGGGGTCATTTTACCTCTAAAGACATAGTTATTTGATCTTTCAACTATACTGAACAAAATGGTCATCTCAAAATATTGATCAGATAACTTTGAGAAATAAATGGGCGTAGGGGGGGGGGCAAGTTGCCCTCCAATATTTTTTGTCTCTTTAAAAGGGCACTACAATTTTGAATTTCCGTTTGAATGCGCCCTCTCCTGATCTTCTAGGGCCCTTATTTCAATACGATCACCCCTGGAAAAAAAGACAAAAAGCAAATAAACACGCATCTGTGATCTGTCTTCTGGCAAAAATAGCGAAATTCCACTTTGTGTATATAAGAGCTTGAAACTTTTTCATTAGGGTTCCCAGGTACGCTAAATCTAATGATGTGATTTTCATTAAGATTTCTTGAATTTTAGGGGGGGTCCCCCTGTTGAAAAAATCAGGCAAATTTTCTCGGCTCGTAACTTTTAATGGGTAAAACTAAACTTGATGAATCTTATATATTTGGAATCAGCATAATAAGTTGATTCTTTTGATGTACTTTTGATATCAAAATCTGTTTATCAGAGTTTCGGTTACTATTGAGCCGAGACGTTTCTTACTTACAGTTCGTTACCACGAACTGATCGATCAGGGGGCTAAAATCGGACTTTAACCGTGTATTCTTAGAAAATATTGCCGAAAAACTGTTCGTGGGATCTATTTTTTCACTTAATAGTTTGCCTACAAATCTCCCTTTTCCCTTTTATGAAGCTCTCGACGCAGGAGGTGATCACTCCTGTAGCCTGTCCCTAATATACGCTATGGCTACAAACAAGGCAGGAAAAAAAAAATTGAAATCGAGACTGATCAAAGAAGTCATTTTGAAGGTTATGGTCTAGCGCGTACTAGAGATTTCATTTTAAAACAATATGTTTATCCAAAATCCTTTTAAAAGGCCCTTCACTCACCTAGTAAGGTCGAGTTGGATATAACCCCACAAATAGTAAAATAGAGACCATGTCTTTCACTATGTTTTAATTCACCTTAAATATCTAGATAACGGCATCTTTTATTTTTAAAACTGGAACTGGCTTTAGAATGACCAAAAATATGACATTAGTCGGAAGTAGTGTTTCCACTTCATATTTTTTGAACTGCCTAAAACGCTGTTGGCAAATCCCTAGAAATCCTCCTTTTCAATACCAAAATCAATATAGGTCTACCCAATTTCTGACTTCTTTTCAAATCACTAGTAAAGCCTTGCTACTTTGACTTTTAATAGCACTTGTTCAAGACGACTTATTTTGCATCTCAAGACCTTTACTTCACCAAAATATCTACTTTTGACGATTAAAACAATGCTTCGTATTTATCGACTAGTTAAGTTCGGTTTTGATTAATAGATTCCGGTGCCAGATTTCAAATTCTAGACCATGTGAAGGTTTTTTTTTCTTTTTCATTATTTTTTCCTTCTCTATTACTGTTTTTGCAACACCCCCGTTTATATTTGAACTGGTACGATGGATTGGCATGAATGCACCAATGATAAACAATAATGCAACCCAATGACGGGGTTTGGAAATTATTAATAAAGTGTTTATGTGGCGATCACTCGGTGGTAAACAAAGAACTTATCTTTTTTCCACCATTACATGCATCCAAAACAATTAATGGGTGTCACACTTTAAGGTAAAACTTGTATATACTGCGATTTTAGTAATCTATATTGCATTAGGTTTTGTGTTTTAACAAACTTTTGAAGCTGGGCCTTTTAAAATCAAAGAAGAAGATTAAGCGTTAGGAGATAGAGAATAAAGTTGGTTCCAAGAATACCGCTTATTTCGAAACTGTATTCAAGGAACATGTCATTTGTTTCAAATAAATAATTCTTCCAAAGACCATAAGGATAGTAATCCTTATGGTTCTGAGGGGTTGATAGCTACAGCCTTCAAAGAATGGCAAAAAACAAAGCCAAAGTGTTAATCGTACTACACTTTTCACAGCGACTCTTGCTGCAGAACTAAAGAATACTGCAACAGATCATGTTACCCTAGCAACCAAAAACTAGTTTAGTCTTAGAATGCATCAGAGCCAACGGGGATTGTTATTGTGCTTAAACTATGCAACTGAAATTTGAGACTTTCACTCTGTTTCAACCAGATATCATGAGAGTTTATCATAATATAACTTATCTTATAGTATATTTCTAGCATTTTTAGCATATTTCTTCAGAGTAGTAATAATGAAATATAAATTGGTATGTTTTTGACAACTTCTAAAAAAAGAATGAACTTCCTTGGTCTGCTAGCCTAAGGCTAAGTATTTGTCGAAATTCCCATTCGTCTCTAATTTTATGTTAATGACTGACTTATAGCCTCTGAAATTGGGCAGTAAAAATTTACTAGCGACCAAATAAAATATGAAACAACAAGAAAACCAAATTGTACCCGATATGTATATTCTATTTTCAAACTATAAGTAAATCACGAATTCAAGTTGGTGTTAGTGTTGTCGTTTTCGTTTTCCAATTCAACTTCAAAACTCATCTTGCCAACAGCATCTTTTGTTTTGTTTTGCTTTAGACTATTAGCACTGTATTGAGACTGTAATATCGTAATAGGAGTATTTGGATTATAAGAGTAATCCATATGGTCCCCAGAATTCTGCCCATATCCTTGTGCTGGCGTACCTTGATAATACTGCGGTGCACCTTGGTAATATTGAGGTGCTGCTTGGTAATATTGTGGTCCTTGTTGGTAGTATTGGGGTTGATGATAGGGATCATAGGGGCTATAATATGGTTCCTGATAATATGCTGGCATTGGGGCATAGTGAGCAGATGGATAGAAGTTTTGCGGGTGGTCCCTGTATCTATCTCTAGCTTTGTGATCTTCATCATGTTTCGTGTTCGAAGTGTCTGCTCTTGTAGTTGTTGCACCATTCAAGAGGAATATTGGTGTTACAGTACCCATCGTAGAAGGAAATCCAGTACTAGTAGTTGGTGTTCCGAGGAGACCTGAAATGTACAATATTTCGTTTACGTTACATTCAAACAGTAAAAGAGGTTTGAGTCGAGACAGTAATATGTAAAAGTCAAATACGTATGTAAAAGTCAAATTTTCTTAAAAGAGGCAAACATCTAGTTGGACCCCGACAATGTTATAAGCTAATATTTACCTGAATATTTTATTTTCTATAACCAGTAAGTGTCCACAATACCCATCCAATCATTGAGGTTAGAGTAATCACGTGGTGCTATGCAATGTGTAACTGAAAATAGTATATTTTTGGTATACTTTTGTAATTAGACCTAGTAGGTTTTCTGATGCTCGCAAGTGAGCAAATATTTCTCTTTCTTTTTTTTGTCTGAAGGAATGAAAATATTTCTCGTTTTATAGATTGCGTGCAGTCAGTAGGTATCTTTAAGAGTCAAAGAATTTGAAAAGTAATTTCGTAGTACTACCTTTTTGTCTCATGGCTTGGGGTTGAGTTGAATCTTTCATGAAAATTTTTTTTTGGAAGAAGGAGGATAAGGAAACACAGAATTGCATATTTAGGAAAAAAGAAAAATATCTTATTTCTGGTTCTTACATAAATGTACGTGCTATTTTTATTTCTTTTTAATGCCTGTCATTCAACAGGTTCTTTGGCCTGTTGAACGTGAAAATATAACGTGGCCTGTTGAACGTGAAAAAATAAGATAAAGAGTACATTGATAGATTAATACCCATTATAACACAATTCGGATGTATATTTGCAGGTATATGCACGAAAAAAATCCAAACGGAATAAAAAAAATTCATTGAAGGCCGGTGCTTCACGCTGCTAGGCCATGTCCTCTAGCCTATCTGTTTTGTAAGTTTTTAGCAATTTCCTGATGAAAAGAGAGCCCAACGTGGTGACTCAGTCTATGATGCACAACTTAGTTACATAAAACAATGATTCCAGAGTAACTTTCCTTAACTAGGGATGGATGGACGAGCAGTAAACACTAGTGGGTCAGCTTTGAGTGGCTTGTTATCTTGACAAGCTTGCGATATTGCATTTAGAAAATTTTTTAGATAAAAATATATAACCTAAAGTTAAGCCTCCATGCTAACTAGCTTTCTTTCTGCGTATCCTGAAATTTCCTTACAAACGTTAGTTTGAAATTATGCAATTAGTTGCAACACTATGGCAAACGCACAAGAACACTATATGTTCGGGATACTAACCAGAGGAGATACCCTGCACTGGGTATTTGAAGCGTCTTTAAAAATACTTCACCTCTTCTTGGATTTTTATCAGTATGATGCGAGAAACTACTACTACGCTGCACCTCTGCTTGGAATGATTTTCCGAGAGAGGTTATCTGTGAAAACGTATATGTTGATTTCTTTAGAAAGAAATTCAACAGAAACAGTCGATGGTAAATTCATAGGTGAATTGCTGACTAGATATATATTAGGCTAAAAAGTTTAAGTGGCCTGGCACCATGAAAATTGTCATAAAAAGTGTTTCGGCTCTATAAAAAGTTGAATGAAGGCTATTTCTACAGAAGAGACAAAAATTAAAAATTTTCGGAAAATTACTATCTTGATATTTCAACAAAAATTTCTCCTTACATGTGCCTATGATACAGATATTTAATGAAAGCATGATCGAGTCGTGTCTTGGCCCCAGCAAAATCATAAGGTTAATTCTAAAACTTGAATAAAATACTACTACTACTAATAGCTCATTATAACACCAAGTCGAATAAGGCCAAAACAGCTACGCATATTCCTCCTTCATACCAATCTATTCAAAGCCTCGCTCCTTACACCCTCCCAAGAAGCTGTAATTTCCCTTAAATCTGTCCTTACGACATTCTACCGCCCCATTCAGGGACGATTTGCTTTTTATTTGGCCCTTAATCGTTGGCTGACCTCTTCCAATAGACATATTTTCAATCACTTTTTAAACTACCCTGGGTTTTACATAAGCACCGAGCCTTATCTATTTTATAATCTATAAAAGATAGATTAAAAACAAGCAAATCCGCCCGGTTAAGATAAGCTTAAGGTTGATTCCAAATTTAGTTTGGACTTACTTAAAATTTAGTTTGGACCAAATTTAGTCCACATCAAACATACTCCAATTTCAGTACAGACTTTTGCAGGAAATCCATACTTGAATAAATTAAAATTTATTTATTAACCCCTCTAAAAAGGTTCAAAAACTGTCACAAGAATTAGCTTTTAATGAAGAACCTAACATTAGGATTGTTCTAGAAGAACAGCTTTTTTATTTAACATTTTGTTTTCTGTATTTTATGTTCTTATGTTAGTCTTAATATCTTAGCATATTCGTTAAAACGTTTGATAATTTCAATTTGAGCTACGATCAAAAAGTTATTGAAGCAGTGTTTTTTGAAACCCAGACATTATAACGTCTGGCTTTTTCTTAGTATCTTAGCATATTTGTTAAAAACGTTTGATAATTTCAATTTGAGGTACGATCAAAAATTTGTTGAAGCAGTGTTCCTTGAAACCCAGACATTATATCGTCTGGCTTTTTTGTTTAACCTTTTATTTTCTGTGTTTTTTTGTTCTTATATTAGTCTTAATATCTTATCATATTCATTAAAAACGTTTGATAATTTCAATTTGAGGTACGATCAAAAATTTGTTGAAGCAGTGTTCCTTGAAACCCAGACATTATATCGTCTGGCTTTTTTGTTTAACCTTTTATTTTCTGTGTTTTTTTGTTCTTATATTAGTCTTAATATCTTAGCATAGTCATTAAAAACGTTTGATAATTTCAATTTGAGGTACGATCAAAAATTTGTTGAAGCAGTGTTCCTTGAAACCCAGACATTATATCGTCTGGCTTTTTTGTTTAACCTTTTATTTTCTGTGTTTTTTTGTTCTTATATTAGTCTTAATATCTTAGCATATTCATTAAAAACGTTTGATAATTTCAATTTGAGGTACGATCAAAAATTTGTTGAAGCAGTGTTCCTTGAAACCCAGACATTATAACGTCTGGGTTTTTTATTTAACCTTTTAATAATAATAATAATAAGAATAATAATAATAATATACTGAAAACCCGTCGTATACAGTAAATGTACAATTCTGTTTATTTTCTGTATTACAATTCTTTTATTTCCTGTATTTTTTGTTCTTATATTAGTCTTAACATCTTAGAATATTCGTTAAAAACGTTTGATAACTTCAATTTGAGCTACGATCAAAATTTTTTTGAACCAGTGTTCCTTGAAACCCAGACATTATAACGTTTATTTTTAAGGGTAAAACGATTTAATAGGGACTTTCATATGTTCGTATAAAGGACTAAACTTTGGGATCGGCATGATCGGTTAACGCAACTCATGGTGCAGGGGGGGGGGGGAGCTTATCGACACAAAAACCTAAGCACGCTACAAATATAAATTATATACACAAAAATGGACAAAAAAGCACAATTTCTCTGAGTTATGTGGAGGGCCAGAAAGGCCCCTCCCTATGCTAAAATTTCTATTTGGATCTTTTTTTACTATATCCCAATTAAAATAACTGATTAGTCATTTGCTTAACTATGATTTTTATAATTATAGTTATAATTTATATTATAATTTAACTATATATACTTAACTATATTTTATAACTATTACTTATAACTATATTCTATAATTTATTGCTTAACTATATATGCCTAGCTATATTTATATTATAATTTAACTATAGTATTTGCATAACTATAATTTTTTTCATATAGATTTCCTAACTTACATACTCTGGGGCACAAGGACTAATTTCAACTATAGTTGTTGTTGTTTGTTTGAAGCACTCCTGGGCAGGCTGCCCATTGTGCACGTCTCCATGATTTCATCAGAGCCTTTAGGGATGAAAGGTATTCCATGTCAAAATTCAGCTGTCCAGCTGTTGTTCTGTCATGACCGAGGGTCAAATAATTTAAAAAGCCATCTGGCTTTTGTCACTGTGGTTAGGGAGGGGTTTTGAAGAATCTCAAGGCAAAAACCAATAAATCAATGTCAGGCTGTATTCAATTCTGTCCAATGGTGTCACATTTGAGCCTCCATATTTACACAACAGCTAAATTTCAAGTTAATTATGTATACTCTTTTTATAGTTGCTTTAGAAGACGAGTCGATTCATTGTGCAAAAAACAGGCATTCTGGAAAATCGAAGAAGAAGATGTTTTAATTATTATTTTTGGTTTTACATACGAACTATCTGTTTAGATATATAACATAGATTTTTATAGTGTTTATTGATTAAATCAATATCATTGATTTATTCAGTTGCTTTGCTATCTGAGAATGTCGTCAAACCCATTTAAGGATGGATATAGCCATATAGGGTTCAACAGAAAATACAGTGTTTTTTCATGGTGTTCATGCTTTAATGTGTTTTCTCAATTGCTTGAATGCATAGAATGTAATCTGGCACATTTTAGGATACATATAGTCAAACTAGGTCCTAAGGAGACTATGATATTTTATACCATAAACCTTTTATTTAACATTTTTTATTGTATTCTAGGAATATCCTTACGTTCCTTTACTATTGAGAGTCAGTTAAAGACTTTGTTATTCAAATCTAAGAGGTGAAGTATTAAAAAAACTAAAAGGGGCATAACTGGTTGGGCGCATGAGAAGCTTATAGTTTAACATAGAATTTGACCTCTTTTTCCAAATTGCCTACAGACGTGATTAAATGGAAATCTTGAGCATTTTAACAGGGCTTAAATAGAAAATAGAAAATAGTAGTGCTACCGATCCAGCCGCCTTCCTTAACAGAATTGTAACATACAAAATCAAAATTAGTTTCAATTTATTAAAATATAAACATAGTTACAAAGTCGATGAAAACCAATAATGAATGATTTAATTAAAGGTTTAATTTTATTTTTTTCCAGCCTAATGTTTGTTGGAAGTGGCAGCGTTTTTTGTTTTGTTTTTGAAAATGTATTATATATATTATCTTAAAATAGCCAAGACTACGTTAGTATGCTCAACATTGGCTAGTTAAAAAACCTGCACACAAAAAACAGTTGTGGCCTTTGACGGCTTTTATGGTCTTTTGGCCAAAAATAACAGTTTGATACCTTTATCTTTTGTTCAATGTAAAGCAAAAGTACAAATATAGAGTAAAAAACAAACAAATCACATTATTATTTAAATTTTCATTTATTATTTTTCTTATTAATCTTGCCTTCTTGCTTAAACTTTTCTTTTTCAGTATTTTTCTTGGGTATTTTTATACCCAAGGTGGGTATTTTGTACCCCTATATTTTATACCTGGGTATTATTATAATCAATAATCAATACCTAGCCTACCCTCTCCTACTGTTTTGACATTGTTTTGGTTTTTACCTGTTTCCTGTTAATGGCGTATAATGCAGAGCAGCTATGGGCAATCATAGGGCACTGAAAGATACGCTCTTATTCAAGTATAAGAACGCTCTGGGATAATAGATAACGCCTCACGTTTTTTATCGATTTTTAATTAAGCATAAAAACAGTTTAACTTATTTTCTATCGTTACTCCCTTTTATGCTACACTTTATGCATTTTTTCTCTTTACTTTTGTATACCTCAATGGCTGATACTCATTTGTGATTTAGTTAGAAAAAATTAATTGGATTTGATTGCACAAAAATGAGTTTTTTTTGTTTTTAGTAAAAGGAGGATTTTCTTCTATCTCAGAAAATCTTGCCGTAGTTGAAAGTACTCAATTTAAGACTAGTGATTCAGCACTATCTATAAATCTTACATGCTTAAAATTTATCCCCGAAGCGTTCTGTGAAGGCAAGCTATACTTCAAAGCACATGTATTAGTTTGAGACACAGGGACATCTACAGGAGCTTTTCCGGCTGGGATGATAGGGAGAAATGTGTTGAAGAAAGCTACTTGGCCAAAGGATTCCATTTTTTTCGTCAAATCATTTCATAAATTCGTGTGATTTTTTTTTTATCGTTAGTTATTTCGAATTGAATCTGTTAAACCCTTATAAAAAGCCGTTGATTTGATACATACAAAAGATATCTATGTTTCGCGTTCTCCTATAGTTCATATCTTGAGAGATATTTCAGCGATTCGATTTTGCTGCTTTCAGCTATCGTTTTTTTATTATCAGGGGGTCTAAGTAGAGGAATTTTTAGATGTCGTTTTGTGAGTTATATATACACCCAATATATATATACCCAAGTATATATACCCAAAGTTTTGTTTTGGAAACGAAAAACACAGAATAGGTAAAAAAAATTAATGTTTTAATATTTGCTTTTGCATTCTAAAATACTGTTTAAAAGAGATGTGTTCAACACTTTTAAAGATAAGCATTAAGAAAACAAAGTTAAATAAATAAAAGTTCAAATAGAATGTGATTTTCACAAACAGTGACAAAATTTCACAAAAAATGCTAGATATTTCGGTTACATATGCAGTGACCGTCATCAGTAGTAAAACTAGTTTTACTACTGATGACGGTCACTGCATGTGTAACCGAAATATCTGGTATTTTTTGTGAAATTTTGTCACTATTTGTGAAAATCACTATCTTTTAAAAAGGATTCGATTCCTATTTGAACTTTTATTTATTTATCGTCATGGAAAGGCAGTGTGGTCTACGAAATTATTTAAAAAAGAAAGTTTATAGAGAATTATAGCTTAAAATTATAAACGTATTTATCCTTAAGAAACACGTTGTAAATAATCGATTATGGTCTTCAATGAATTAATCTACTTTAAAAGTAACAACTGTCTTTTTTAAATTCCAAAATTGGCAATTGTCCCCCCCCTCCCCCTTCCGACCCCTTATTAGTTTATTGATTAACGGCTACTGACTGGTCATTTTTTAAATAGGAGTAGGCTAAGCCTACTCCTATTATTATCGAAGTTGTTTAACTGGTTTCTTAGAGCTATTAAGTCTAGTAGATTATGTCGTTTCTAGTAGTTAAACATGAGTTTTAAATTTCAAGCTTTAGGTAATTTGAGCCAGCAATATAAAAAAGACATTAGTCAAAGGAGATTTAAAGGCTCCAAAATAATATAAAAAACGTAATATTGAAATTTCTGTAGATTTTCATGTTTTTTCATACTCCCCATCACCAGCAGGGGCATCCCGAGGGGAAGGGGGCGGGGATGGGCACACTGAACACCCAATGTTTTTGGCATTCGGTAAAATTTTCGTCGAAGGCGAAAATTTCGCCAGAAAATTTGCAAAATTGGCCGAAATTTAGCGAAATTCTTGACTTCTGCAGAACAATTTGGCATAAATCAGGTAACAAATCGATAAAATTTACGAAGATCGCCACCCCCCAATAAAATGAGCCTCGGGACGCCCCTGGCCACCAGAGATATATATTTGCGCTGATTTAAGAACAAATAAGAAAAACAATAAAAGTAACTAATTAGATTTATCTGGCAAAAAAGATCCATTATTTAAGTATGAAGAAATGAAAATTTAGATCCATGATAATGCAACTGTTTAAAATCATTTTTATTTAAATGAAACAAAGTAAAACTACCTTTTTATATGAAAATCTGTTTTAATTTCCTTAAGGTCCATACTTTTTTTTATATCCCCTATCAAAAGAGAGGCTTAAATTTTACACTTCTAGAAATTTTTTTTTACGGCTAAGACAAAACCTTATCTTTGTTCTGATAAAAAAAGAACAAAAAAAAAGTTTTAAACTTAACAAAGGAGAAAATCTTGAAAAATCATAGGATCTGTGACCAATAATGATGAAAAGAGGAATGGTCACACTAATATTTCACCTGTATATAACAAGGCGTCTTTCCTTAGAAAAAGAAAAAAGTGAAAATATAACCAATTAAAATATAAAATAAAAATAACCTAATATTAATGAAGAATAAAAACAAAAAAATGATCAACCCAAATACAATTGTCACTTCATGACCAAACCATGGAAGTAGAAAATATTAACGACGTATACGTCTGTTAAACCACAAAAGCAACTGGCAACAGTGGCAAACTGAAAAAAAACCTAATTATTCTTCTGAGAACCAATCTTCTTATTAGTCGTGCCAATAGAGGAAGGAAGGTCAATGGCTTCTTCCTACGTTTTCCACACCCCCCCCCCCCGAACTGGATTTTAAGAAATATTGTTTATTCAGTATTTTCGTTGGAAAATGGCCTTTCATGGAATGCCCACTTCCAATTTCCATGAATTGACGCCACTGTTTCTTGTTGGCACCCAATGCTGCCTTTCTCTTTGATTTTTATGCAAGACTTCAGTTAATTAAAGTGTTTAACCATAGTAAGCTTAATTATTTAATAACACTAATTTAGATCAATTTTTTTCAATTAAAAAAATTAAATGATCATTTAAAGGTACAAATTAAAATATTTTATTTACTCCCTTGGTGAGATATCAAGAATGAGTTAAAAAAATGGTGTCTCTGTTAATTGATATATATGCAAGAACATGTTTTTACCATGACTAGCAATTGTGCATATTTGGGTTGATTGTTTTCTATTTATTCTTCTTTTTTTTATAGATTTTTTTGCTTTTTCTTAAGCCGCAACATTTAAAGTTTGTTTATTCTCTACGCCGAGGAAGCCTTGTTTTATACAGCCAAAATATTCAATTAATTATTGCTCTTTGGCCTTTGGCTCTTTACTACAGGCAACGCTACAGAGTTGTCTCTAATCTGAACCCACACACATGTTTGCACTTATTCAAGAATAAGTAAGAAAAATAACAAAAGCAAATGGTTAGATTTATCTGGCAAAATGAATCCATTATATTATTAGGAAAAAAGGGAAACTTAAATCTATGAAACTTAAGAACTTAAAAAATTAAAAAACTTAAAAAATAAAATTTATTTTGTTTTATTGACACAAAGTAAGACTACATCTCTTAATAAGATTTTGTTTTAATTCTTCTAAGGTCTATGTTTCGTAGACTTTAATTTATTTATCTTAAAGTCTAAGTTCCCTCTACAGGCTTTTACATTATTTTTCTGTAAGTCTTCGGTTTTAATGATGTAACACAACAATTTTGGTGCCATTCAATAGCTGAGATTAAGTTTTATCAATCTGCTGAATTATATTTTAGAGCTTATATTACTTGCAAATTTTTTAGATAAGAATCTCAACTTGCTCTAACGATCAGAATGGAAGGGAATTTGTTTTTATGTACTTTTCTTATGATTTCGTCAATGCCAAGTCAAAGATTTGAAAAAAAGTATATGACAATCTAATGAAAGGGATGTTTTTTATGATTTTTTTTTTACGGTTTTTCTAGCTCTTTTTATGATTGGATCAATGCCAATTCAAAAATTTGACAAAAAGCATATGATTACCTAATGAAAGGAAAATTTTGGTGATTTAATACAAAAATAACAGGAGTCAAGAAGGTTGGACATATATGGGTTGCAAAACACCAAATCCCATGACATGTCAGTCACCTCTCCTTTTTCACCATCATAATCATTTCAAATATTTTCAAAGATTTTCAGCCAATTTTTGACGTATTTTTAATCAAAGAAACCCTCTACAAAAAATTTTCAAATTAAAGTTTGTTAAATGGATAGAAATAAAACTCAGCTATATCAGCCATAGATAGCAAAATTATCATTTTTCGTTGATATGTTAAAAATGTAGCAGAGAAGCAAATAAAATATAAAACTTTCACGGGAAACCTACGACTTATAGAGGTTTAGATCAAGAGGTTTAAAGGTTTAGATTTATGGAGCTTTAGAGGTTTAGATAAGAAAAGCCTAACGGAAATTATAATTCAGCTTTGGTGAATTGACAGATCTAAAACTAATAAGTCCAACAGTGCAAGCATGTTGCATATTTGTTGCAAGCTACAGCTGTAGCCTTGTCGCAAAATCACAGTTTTCAAAGGGAAAATAAACCTGAATGCTGAAAGTAAAGCTTTTGAAAGTGAGGCTTAAAAAAAATGATTAAACTGCTGTTTATATTGGCTAGAAGACCGGAAATTTGAATTTACCGTTAAGAGAGCGTATCTTAAAAATGACGTTTGCTCTTTCAATGTCACCGAAAACCTACTAGTTTATTGTTCTTAAGGATACTAGTCCTAAGTACAATATCCCTAAGTATCCTAGTTAGAAAGTTAGAAAGTTAGGGATACTAGTTAGAAAGAAGTTTGAAATGAAAATTTCCAAGTTTATCAAAATTTAAAGTATACAAGTCACAGTGGGTTTATATTTGCAGAACTATCTAAATATACCTGAATTATATCTGAGCTTAACATTAAATAGAAAGCTAGAAAAGAGCTCTCTCTTTTAATGCCACCGGATACCTATTAGTTTATTGTGCTTTGGGATACTAATTAGAGAGAAGTTTGAAGTGACACTTCCCAAATTCATCAAAATGTAAAGTATACAAAGTATATTTTCATATTTGCGAAGCTATCTGAACTATCTAAATTTACCTTTGTTATATCTGAAATTAACATTAAAGACACTACTAGAAAAGAGCTCTCATTATTTCAAAGCCACTGGGAACCTCCAAATTTATTGTGCTTTCTAAGAGGTCAATTTCTAAATTTATGAAATGCAAAGTATATTAGTCACACTAAGTCTCTCAAGAAGTATTCAGACACCCTTTATTCTCTCATAGATTTTGTGGATCCAAATTAAATAATAGTCTAGAGATACCAGCAAAAAATTCATTGAGGTTGGGACCTAATTTAGCACGATTTTTTTAACTAAGAATTTAGTGCTATTTCTGTAGAAATTAGACAGAAATTCCAGTAAAATTAGAATTTCTTTAGTTTGAGGAGAGAGAAAACGGAGACTGAAAACAGAATATTTTTTTTTATAACAAGACCTGAGTTTCAAAATAAAAGAATTTATGCCCAGAACAAATATATTTTTATATAATTTTCAAAGGGGTAGGTTCTAGCATTTATATAATGTATTCAGTTTCACAGATCAAGTTTCATTGTATATTTTCAATACTAGACTTAGAGGATTTGGGAGTATTTCTTTCAGATCAATCAGACATGTAATTGAAATTATCAAACACTTCAAGAAATTATTTTAGTAGCTCCCTTTTTGTTTAATATCGGTAGCTTATACCATTTATATTACAGGGTTTGTCTGTAACTGAACCCCTATGTAACTGAACTCCGTTCACTCATTACATTTAACTGAACCCCTGCTTAACTCAACACCAGTTTAAATAAGTGCCAAAGCAACTTAGCCCCCGTGTGACATAATCCCGTGCAACTCAAACCCCATTGAGCTCAATTCCGTTCAGCTCAACCTCCATGAAACTTCACCCCCATTTAACTCAGATCCCATTTAAACCAACCCCGTTTAACCCAACTTCCATTTAACTCAACCCCCATGCGACTCAAGCACACTTTAACTCAATACCTTATGCCCAATACCCCCAAAAAATTCCACCTTTCCCTAAAACAACTATTATGCAACTCAACCCCTGCTTAGTTCAACTCTTATCGACCCAGCCCCGATTCGAACCCATCACTGTAATCATGAAATTCAAGTGTGTTCAAGCTTTAGGCATGCGCAGTTTGCTAGTTTCAAAATATATAAGACAGAGGGATAAATTGTTGCTTTTTAGAGGGAGGGGGAATATTTTGGTATTAAAGCAGCAAATCATTCAAGTCAACTTTTATCCCTTGTAACAAAACAGGCTGGATTGCATTTCCTGGGTATACTGTTGATTCAAGGGTAAACGTGGTTTGAGTTGTATGAGGGTTGAGTTAAATGAGGGTTGAGTTGCACAGGGATTGAGTTGAGCAGGGGCCGAGTTAAAAGAGGGTTGAGTTGAAAAAGAACTGTATAACGGATTAGAGTTTTTTTTAGCTGCAATTAATGCTTTTCATTTTTTTTTCATTTTAGATGAATTTCTCAAGTTTTCAACTAGTAGACGAAAGTGTTTTATTTTAATCTTCTTTGTACTTTGATGAAGAATTCACCAATCCGCATCAGTATGTCCACAGTAAATAAGAGGCTGTATAAATTATGCTTGATAACCTTGAAACGATTTCCATGATTCTATCGCTGAAATTTAGCTTGATAGTATCATGCTATCGGCCAAAATTGACTAACTTATTTTTGCCAGAACAGCCAAAAGCTATTCTGGTCAAAATCGTTGTTTTGCATCGGAAATCTGCAAAAAGGAAATATTTTCGTGACATTATATGTTTTATAACAGAAAAGATAGTTTAGAGCTTTAATTTGTGTTCGAGTAAACCTTCTTCGGATCTTCTAGAATCGATAGTTTACTATGATCACTCTCAGGGAAAAGAAAAAAAATACACGACACGTGGGTGACAATCTTTATTGGGGCAGCGGGGGTATAGAGGGGACTGAAACTTTCGTTCAAGGGTTATCATCAGAAGTGCTGAACATCGATGGTATGATTTTCATCAAAGTTACATCCCGTTTTGAACATTCTCATTTTACATCCCATTCCCCTTTTTTAGAGTAAAGTTCTTATGTTGACAAGTTCTGATTTGTAACTTCAAATTTCACTGATTTTACACTGATTTAAATCAGCATAAGAAACCGTATCCTTTGATGCAAATATTGCTTATAAAATCTACATTTTTAGAAATTCAGTTACTATTGACAAAGGTTGCTCTTTATTTATCGTTCATAAATATAAATAACTTGATTGATCGAATTAAGAATTATTTTGAGAATCAAATCGTATCTCAGAATATTAGATGAGCACAATCACCACTTAATTTATTAAAGGCAAAAAAAATTAATAATTTCTCACCCTCCACTAATTGACAATAGTTGCTTTAATGACCTAAGTCCCAAAACATTCAGCTCTTTGGGTTAGCTATTATATTACTTAGTCAAAAAAAAAAAAAAATTTAAACAAGAAAAACGGGTTTTAATTTTCTATAAAGCAGTGAAATATAAAACAATTAATTATACACAAATTGGTTGATGAACTTGTGAAATTTAATTAGGGGTTATGGGCCGGGGGGTTAGTTGACCTTTTATTGTTTTGGTCTTAGTATAAACATATTCTTCATTTTTGATAGATTTCAATTTATATACTGTGAGGAGGCGAGTTGAATCATTATTGACATTCAGTGCATGGAAGTGTTTATTTAATATGTGAGTTTTGTTTCTTATTTATTTATATTTTTCTTTTGTTTTTTTCTTTCTCTTTATGTGTTTAGTATGTTTTATTTTGATGTAAGTTAAGTTTTTTTAAAAAGAAAATTTTTTTTTTGTTTCATTTATATTTTTTTTTTCCGTTGATAAAGGCTCCCGGACGTGGGGCCAAAATATTCGGTTTATTTTTTTATAATTTATTGTTTTTTTTTTCACTTGTTTTTATAAAATTAAAAACCGTTTTTATTTTTTAAATTTTTTTTTTTTTTTTTTTTTTAAATGGAAAAGCAGTGTGGTCTAAGAAATTATATTACTTAGTCACAGATGTTAACAGTATTTTATCAATCCGACAGGTTGTTTTTGTCTATTTTGAATCAAATTGTAGATGATCTTGCATGATTTATATATATATTTTAAGGAATGGAATCCTAAAATAATATATCTGGCTTCGTCACCGTACGTGAAATATTGGTCTAGTTTTCTTACCTAGTTGGTTTAGTAGCAGGTTAGATGTTAGAAAGGGACTTGAAGCGTCTGTTGATGCAGGAAAACTTCCGAGCTGACTGAGCCCTAGAAGCGAACTGGTTGAAGTTGCTGGAAAAGATCCAAGTTGACCCAGGCCTGCTAAGGGATTATTAAGAGTAGTTGGAAATGCTCCAATTTGATTAAGTCCTAAGAATGGGTTGTTAGAAGAAGAAATAAGATCAGCCAATCCAATTGTCTGTGCTTGACTAAATGGAGTAAAAATACCAAAACACAGGAAAAGCCATAGCCTGAAATAAAAATACATTCAAGGATGATTAAAAAAGTATAATAGTATAAAGAGTATCAAACAGTTCGTGGTAACGAACTGTAAGTAAGGAGCGACCCGGCTCAATGGTAACCGAAACTCTAGAAAACGGGTTTCTGATACCAATAGATATATCAAAAGAATCAGATTTCAATGCTGATTTCAAATATATAACTTTCATCAAGTTTAGAGCTACCCATCAAAAGTTACGCGCCTGAGAAAATTTGGCTGATTTTCAAAAAAAGGGGGAAAGACCCCCTAAAAGTTATAGAAGCTTAATGAAAATCACACCATCAGATTCAGCGTATCAGAGAACCTTACTGTATAGGTTTGAAGCTCCTATATGCAAAAATGTGGAATTTTCCATTTTTTGCCAGAAGAAAGATCACGGATGCGTGTTTAGTTGTTTGTTTGTTTGTTTTTTTTTTTTTTTTTTTTTTACCCAGGGGTTATAGTATAGACCCAGTGGTCCTAGAATATCGTGGGAGGGCTCATTGGAACGGAAATTTGTGTCCTTTTTAAGTGACCCAAAAAAATGGAGGGCAACTAGGCCCCCTCCCACGCTCATTTTTTTCCCAAAGTCACCTTATCAAAATTTTGAGATAGCCATTTTGTTTAGCATGGTCGAAAATATGATAAAAATGTCTTTTAGGATGACTTGATCCCCCAAAGTCCCCAGGGGAGGGCTGAAAGTTATGAACTTTACTCAATGTTAACATATAGTATTGGTTATTGGGAAGTATACAGACTTTTTCAGAGGAGATTTTTTCTGGTAGGTGGGGGAAGGAGAGGGTCGGGGGCTATATGGAAGGATCTTTCCATGAAGGAAGTTTTTATGGGGGAAGGGACATTGCTATGAAGGGGGCGCCGGATTTCCCAGCATTATTAAAGAAAAAGATCAGGAATTAAATAAAAAAAAACAAGTTTTTCAACTGATCAACTGACTGTGATTAAGAGGTCATTTTTAAAGAACTGGAAAAAAAATTCGAACTATAGTTTAAAGAGCAGGGTATTGACTAGGGGGCGAACCCCCTAATATACGTGTTAAAAATTTATGAATATAGAAGTTCGTTACGTAAGTTAATTCTAAGTTACGTATATTTATTACTAATAAAAACGTTCGTAAATAAAATTAAACAAGTTTCGAGAAAGCCATTTAACCAAATAATATGAAATTTTGTTTTAATTATTCATGTACGGTGAGCCAAAATCAAAACCTGCATTAATTCAAAAACGTTCAAAAATTAAATAAAAAAAACAAGTTTTTTAAACTGAAAGTAAGGAGCGACATTAAAACTTAAAATGAACAGAAATTATTCCGTATATGAAAGGGGCTGTCCCCTCCTCAACGCCTCGCTCTTTACGCTAAAGTTTGACTCTGTCTCACAACTTTATTTTTTAAAACAATAAAAAACTTTAGCGTAAAGAGCGAGGCGTTGAGGAGCGGACAGCCCCTTTCATATACGGAATAATTTCTGTTCGTTTTAAGTTTTAATGTCACTCCTTACTTTCAGTTTAAAAAACTTGTTTTTTTTATTTAATAATAAAATGAAAAGAGAGGTCTCAGAGTCGACACTCCAGCTTTGACTAAATAAGGAGCAATGTGTCTCTGATGCAGAAGTTCTTATTTTTAGCTTTATTTCAGCCAGTTTGTATGGACCCGTTTACAGAATTTGGGTGGCTCATTTGATTAAAAATTGGTAATTCTTGTCTGCAACCCTAATCCTTAAAAGTAATTGCAACCACCCCTCCTGTAATCGTTCCTAAACCATTATAAGCTAAAAAAAAACAATTCCACTGAAAGTCTAGCTTTACCTGACGAAATTCGAAAATATATAACAAGCTTAATTTTAATTGCTCTATGCCCCCCCCCCGTTTGCAAATTTTTTTGCAATAGCTCTCTTGTTAGATCTGCAATCTTTCATTTAAAGTCTTGAAACTTCAGACGTATTTTGACTGTACTGTGAGTGAATATTTGATTTCTTAATGATCATTTTGAGAGTCTCAGCGTCGGCTGACCGTCTCAAAGACAAACAGCCCAACAACGAATTTTCACAGAACCACAGGAAACTCCCAAACCAACTTTGGTAAAAATTACTAGAAAATCTTAAATGTGTCAAGAGTTTGAAAAGATAGAGAGAGGCTAGTTTAAAATAGAGAAAAACGTGTAATTTCGTACGAATTGTTAAGCAACACGCTGTCTACTCAATGTACATATAGCATAAATAATATGGATCCTGCCTCAGAAAGATTTTCAAATAAGGTGAATAGCACAACAGGGAACTTTCATTTATGTTATTAAAAAAAAAAAAAAAAAAAAAAAAAAAAAAAAAAAAAAAGTTAAAACTAAAAAACCAATAAAAAACCAATTGAATTTTTCTGAAGAACTGGTTTAGCCTGCCTACCAGTCCAGTGGAAAAGGCAGGCAAGCCTAGCAGCCCCAACCCCAGGGGTGCAATTGGGGACCCCCCCGGTACAGTCTATTTATTTTTCTGCCTGGTGCCTACACCTCTGATTCGCTGTTATTAGAACCTTTTATAATTTATAATTGCTTGTGCCAGCCGGAAGATCCCTTGCCTTTTGCTGTTGGCTCGTAGCTTGATTAGCCTAGTTTGGATTTCACTTTAGCCTACATCATGGGTGACAACTCAAAAAGAGCTATAGACCACCTAGTCACAGAGAGATGAGATCAGACTACTCCATCCAGTACAGTGGAGCTGAATCTATTAATGAGTGGATTAGTATTCTTACCTCACTCATTAACACCCTTAAGAACAAGCAAAAGCTAATTGCAGATTCAATTAATGACCAAAACCTTAAATCTACTATGGCAGAAGTTGTCAGTGAGGCACTGTCTAATGAGGTTGGTACTTTGGTTGAGGCATCTGTTAAAAAAACTTGCCTCTAGTCATCTGCCTGCTGCTTTTGATGCTAACAACATGGAAATTATTAAACAAGAGGTATATAATAGTCTTAAAATGGATTTTGATGTGCTAGTGGAAAAATCACTTAAGCAATATGATTTGAGGATGTCAAAGCTTGAATCATCTCTTCATTTGCTTGACTCGAGTTTTTCAGAGCTGCAAAAGTCTCTGAAGCTAATTCAACTCAATGTGGATCATCTGAGAGATCAGTTTGACCAAATAAAAATTTAAAATCAGCTGATCCCATTTGGTTTCAAAGAAGACCCTTATCCAGAAGCTTCTGAAAGCAAATTTCTTGGATTTTGCAGTACTAGGTTTCCTGGTATTCCTTTGACTAAGAATGACATAGTTTCTGTTAGAAGAATTGGAAAACAAGGCTCAGGTTTGAAATCTTGCCCACTTGTTGTGGAATTTTGTAGTCTAAGAATGCAGCAGCTTATTCTTAGAGAAAAGAAACGTTTGCAAGGTAGTGGTGTCTTTATTTCTGAGTCACTTACAAAGCCTAGACTTCAGCTACTTAACTATGCTAAATCAAAGCTTGGGAAGAGGTCTACATGGTATAGTGGAGGAAAAATACTTACCAAGCTTTCTTATGGTAAAGTGATCATTGTTAAAGAGTCATCTGAAGTTGATGTTCTCCATTAGTCAACTACAGCCCATCCAAGCCCATTCCAGGACTGAAATAAACTATTTCCCCCCTTTTAGCTCTGTTGTTTTTTTTTGTTTTTTTTTTAACCCTTTATGATCTAATTGTTTTACTTATGCTTGCATTTACGGTTTTTTACATTATTTTTTTAAATTATTTACATAAACCATTGATTATTCTTTCCACTGGCTGCTTCTTTATTGTTTTGCCTTTTTCTTTATTTTGTTTTTGCCTTTGTCCTTGTAATTGTTTGTTATTTTTTAATTTTTTTGAGCTTAGTAGCATGTTATTGTTCTTTGTCTTGCAGGCTTTTTTTTCCTTTCTTTCTTTTCTTTGTTGCCTACAAGTTTCACCTTTTTAGTTTCAATTTAACCACTGCTATTTAAGCCGGTTTGTTTGATATCTTGTTCATTTGTGAAGATATTGTGTGTGTTTGTCATGTGTGGTAAATCTGGCTGATTTTTCTTTTCTTTTGAATTCTTCTATTCTCAAATCAGTTATCTTTGAGCAACCAAGTAGTGCTGGCAAACAAGAGGCCCACACACTTGACCCTCTTCTTGGATCTATGGTTAATTCTAGTTGCAATTATCACACTACGATTGATTTTTGTGATAAAATCATGCCTTCTCTCTCTTCAAATAGTTGCTTTAATGTATTTTGTTGGAATTTACGTGGGATACGAGATAAGTGGGATAGTCTGAAATCATATTTGTGGTCTGATAATTCTTGCCCTTTTGATGTAATTGGTTTAACTGAAACATGGTTATCTGATAGTGAAAATTTAACAGCTTATGATATGCATGGTTATATTGCAATTCATGTCCCTCGAATGGTAACAAAGTGCTCAGGCGGCATTTCTTTATTTATAAAACCTGATATTAAATTTAGTAGACGGTATGACCTTGAATTCTTGTTTACTTCAGTAGTGTCTAATAGTAGGACTGTTTAATCTCTTTTCATTGATCTGAAAAGCCAGTTAGCATGTGATACTGTTTGTTTGTTTTATAAGCCCCCTCCTTTTCCAACACATCTGTTCTGTGATTTGCTTGATCAGCTTTCTGGTGCGGGGACTTTCTTTAAAAAACGTATTTGTGTTTTGGGAGATTTTAAGTGTAATATGTTAAATATTGGATCAAGTGATGAATGTGACCATCTCTTTGATGTACTTTCTTCTTCTGGGCTACTTCCTTCAATTTTTTTTCCTTCTCGAGTTGATCCTACAAGAAGTTCTGCCACTTTGATAGATAATATTTTCATTTCTCATTCTCCAAAATTGAAGTTTACTTCTGGTCTTGTTTTCACTGATCTGTCTGATCACTTCCCTATTTATCTATCACTTTTTGTACCTAAAACTGAGATTGCTGTGAATAAGCAAGGTGAATCTTCTTTTAGAACTTTTACAGATAAAGAAATTTCTAAATGAACTCTTAGTCTTCAGAGTAATGATTGGTCTAGTGTTCTTGAAGCTAATGATGTTGAATGTGCAACAAGTTTATTTTTGTGTTGTATGGCAGCTCTGTTGGATAAGCATTTTCCTCTTAGGAAGAGACCAAGCAATTCTACACCCAAATACCCATGGATGTCCATAGGTATGATTAATGCTACACATATGAAAGTGTCTCTGTTTACGGCTGCATGTAAAAGTAAAATAAGGAATGATCGTTTCAAGTATAAACGTTATAAAAATATACTTACAACTTCAGTACGCCCAGCCGAAAATCTCCAGTTTTCATTTCGAATTCATGAGTGTAAGGGGAGCTTGTAAAAGTTTTGGCCTGTAGTTAATGAAGTTTTTTCTCGCAAGAAACTCAAACAGTGCCCCCCCCCCCCCATGTCATTACAGGAATGCTGATGGATCTATTGTGGATAAAAATTCTTCAGCAAACGCCTTCAATTCGTATTTCACCACTCTTCCTTCAGTTCCCATTCAACCCAAGAATAGAGTAAGTAGTTTTCCCATAGCAGAAAAGTCATTTTTCCTTTCCCCGTGCAGTGATATTGAGATTTATAGTATTATCTCTCAGCTTCCAAGTAGCCGTTCAGTTGATGGTTTTGGCTTGAGCAATAATGTTCTTAAAAAAATTGGTCAGTTTGTTTCTAACCCCATCTCACACATAACTAACCTTTCTCTTTCTTCTGGTGTTTTCTCTCATTTATTTAAAGTTGCTAATGTTTTACCTTTCCATAAAAAAGATGATTCATCTCTAATTTCAAATTATAGACCCATTTCTCTTCTTCCTGTCATCTCTAAGGTTGTTGAAGGAGTAGTGTATTGTAGACTCTCTTCATTTGTTTTTAGTACTAACACGACTGCAGGAAATTCTCTCATAACTAACCATCAGTATTGTTTTCGTCCCACTTTATCTGCCTCGTATGCACTCTCAGATGCAACAGAGTTTGTGCGTGTTAATCTGGACAAGGGCTTGTGTGTTTTGGGTCTATTTCTTGACTTTTCAAAGGCCTTTGATATGGTTGACCACTCTGTTCTTTTGTCTAAACTATCTTCATTTGGAGTACATGGAGTCCCACTAGAATTGTTAAGGTCTTATCTGTCGGGAAGATCTCAGTATCTTTCAGTTAATGGTAATTCTTCCACTACTTTGCCTATATTGAAGGGTGTCCCACAGGGCTCTGTGCTTGGACCACTTTTGTTTTTAATTTACATTAATGATCTCGTTGATGGTCTTCGTCCCCTTGTGCACCCTATTCTTTTTGCTGATGACAGTAACTTTTTCATTGCTGCAGTAGACTTGCCATCTGCCACTTCCCTAGCTCAAGGTCTTCTTGATAAAGTAAAAGATTAGTGCTGGTCAAATGGTATGATTCTCAACAACCAAAATAGTGCTATTGTACACTTCAGGACCCCTTATCGTATGAGAGACGTAAAGGAGCCAATCATCCTGACTTATGGGAATGATATTATACCGAAAGCTGCTATGGTGAAATTTCTTGGTGTGTATCTTGACTGTTTTCTCTCTTTTAAACCTCATATAACTCACACCCGTTCCCTCATCTTCCGGCAGTCTTCAATGTTGCACTGGGTTAACTCATTTCTTCCCCCAGACATTATGCTTTCTCTTTGTTATGCTTTTATATTTCCTTACCTTTCTTATTGCTGCTCTGTCTGGAATAATACTAATAAATCTCTTCTCTGCTCACTTCAAAGAGCCTAAAATAGGGCAGTGAAGGCTACTTTTCTTCTCCCTCGGCTTTACCCTTCCTCTGATCTTTATAATGATACTGGAATAGCTCCACTGGATCGCATTAGGAGTAAAAGTAATCTTTATTTAGGGCATTCTGCTTTTCTAGGTACACTTCCACCGCCTCTACAGCAATTTTTTTCACGGACAGGCTCAGGTAGGTACTCTACTTTTTTACGTAGTTCTTCTCGTAGATTTATTTTGCCCAAACGTTCATCTACAACAGCCCAGAGGTCTCCTGTTTATAAATCAATTCAATTATGGAATTCAATCTCACCGGATGTCCCGTTATTTCTGTCTGCAAAGACAGTTATTCGTCGTGTATTTCCAGTTTAGTAATTTCTCTCCTTCGTTTATTTTTCCTGTTTTCTCTTTTCCTAGTGTTTCTCCTTTTGTGTTTTTCTCTTATATATCGTTATTATTATAATTTTTTTTTTTACTGTATGGTAGTGTTCATTCTCTTTAACCTTTATTTCATGTATATTGTTTGATTTACAGTAATATTTATGGTTGTTTCAGTATTCTATTATTGTGTTGTTAGGCCCACAACAAGTCAAGCTTTTTGGGCCAAATAATTTTTCTTTACGTTTGTAATACAGTTTAGTATCAATAAAATGATTGATTGATTGATTGTTATTACTTGTTGTATGTTTTTGCTATGATTGTTTATTTAATTTCTGTTCGTTTTGGGTTTCATTTATTCTTTAATAGTAATTTCTGGCCGTTTTGTGTTTTAATTTTAAAAGGTATTTGTATATATTGATCTTAAGTTTAAAATAGACTTTACTTTTCTTTGTAAAACATATTTTTATGAAAGTTTTTTTTTAATTAATTTTTGTTCTTTTTTTATTGCTAATTCAAGTTTTGAAAAATTCCTTATTTCAAAATCAAACTTAAAAAAAAAAAATCAAATATTCATCAAAGTATCAAAACTGATATCAAGGTAACAATATCAAAGTGTAAAAATGGGTTTACACCTCGGACTTTTTATTATCTGATGTTTGAACTATTTTTGGCAAAATTTCTATCTCAAAATTTTTATCGGATGGGTTTGGGGGAAAAGGGCATGGGGGACTAGATTAAGCTTCGGTCTCTTTTGACTCTTTAAAAGTGAACTAGAACTTTCTATTTTCAATCAAATGAGCCCTCTCTAAAGTTTATACGACTATCCCTTCCATAACAGCCATATATGCCCCCAGGGCATCACTTACAACGCCTACCCCGGGCACTGGGGGCTGTGTCGACACAGCAGTTTTTTGTTGTCAGAACTTTGAACTATTTTTAACAAAATGTCTTTTTTAAAATTTTTATCTGATGCATTTAGGGCGTGGAGGACGGGGGGGGGGCTAGTTACCCTCCGATCTCTTTTGACTCTTAAAAAGAAAACAACAAATTTCAATTTCCAATCAAATGAGCCCTCTCCGAAGTTTATACGAGCATCCCTTCCATAAGAACTATATATGCCCCTAGAGCATTATTCATAACGCCTGCCTCCGGGCACTGGCGGGTTCCGTTGACACATAAATTTTTCTTATCTGACTTTTGAACTATTTTTAATGAAATGGATATTATAAAATTTTTATCGGATGGGTTTGGGGAAAAAAGGGTGTCTGGGGGGGGATAGCTGCCCTCAGATATCTTTTGATTCTTAAAAATTGAACTAGAACTTTCAATTTCCAATCCAATGAGCCCCCTCTGAAGTTTATACGAGCATCCCTTTCATACGAACCATATACGCCCCCAGGAGAACACCTACAACACCTATCCCCCGGGATCTGGGGGGTGTTTTTGTTATCTAATTTTTGAACAATTTCGAAAACACTAGCTATCTCAAAATTTGTTGCGGACGGGTTTGGGGAAAAAGAGCGTGAGGGGGGGGGCAAGTTTGACTCTATTGACTCTTAAAAAGTGAACTAGAACTTTCAATTTCCAATCAAATGAACCCTCTATGAAGTTTATACGAGCATCCCTTTCATAAGAACCATACATGCCCTTAGGGGATAACTTAGAACGCCTTTCCTTGGGCCCTGGGAGGCTGTGTTAACACCGGATTTTTCTTATCCGACCTTTGAACTATTTTTATCAAAATATATATCTCAAAATTTTCATCAGATGGGTTTTGAAAAAGAAGGCGTGGGGGGGGGGGGGCTAGCTGCCCGTGGAATCTTTTGACTATTAAAAAGTGAGCTCGAACTTTCCATATCCAATCAAATGAGCCCTCTCTGAAGTTTATACGAGCATCCCTTTAATACGAAAAATATATGCTCAAGGGCAAAACTTACAACGCCTGCCCCCAGGCCCTGGGGGGTTGTGACGACACCTGATTTTTTTATCTGACTTTTGAGCAATTTTTAACTTAATGGCTATCTCAAGATTTTTATTGGATGCAGTTGGGGAAAAAGGGGCGTGGGGCGGGGGATAGTTGCCCTCCAATCTCTTTTGACTCTAAAAAAACTGAACTAGAACTATCAATTTCCAATCAAACGAGCCATCTCTGATTTTTTTACGAGCATCCCTTCAATAAGAACCATATATTCCCCCAAAACATAACTTACAACACCACCTGCCCTTGAGCCCTGGGGGGCTGTGTTGATCCCTGAGTTTTCGTTATATGGTCTTTGAACTATTTTTAAAAAAAGCTATCTCAAAGTTCTTATCGGTTGGGTTTGAGGAAAATTGGGCTTGGCGGGGGGGGGGCTAGGTGCCCTCCAATCTCTTTTGACTCTTAAAAAATGAGCTAGAACTTTCAATTTCCAATCAAATGACCCCTCTTTGAAGTTAATACGAGCATCCCTTCCATAAGACCCATATATGCCTCCAGGGCATAATTTATAACCCCTGACCCCGGGCCCTGGTGGGTTGTGCCGACACCAGAATTTTTGCTTATATGATCGTTGAACTATTTTTAACAAAAATGCTATCTTAAAATTTTTATTGGATGCACTTGGGAGAAAAGGGTCTGGAGGGGGGAGCTGGTTACCCTCCAATATCTTTTGACGCTTGAAAAGTGAACTAGAACTTTCAATTTCCAGTCAAATGAGCCCTCTATGAAGTTTACACCAGCATTCCTTCCATAGAAACCATATATGCCCCCAGGGTATAACTTAAAACCCTTGCCCAGAAGACTGTGGGGGAAGTGTCCTGCTCAAACATATAATTTCCAGAACTTTCAACTACGTTGAAGAAAATGGCTATATAAAAATTTTGATTGGATGTGTTTGAGGAATGCTGAGCGTGGAAGGGGTGTCGGTTGCCCCAAAATTACTATCGAGTATTCAAAAGGAAACCAGCCATTTAAACTTCCAGTTGAATCGGTCCTTTCTGAATTTTCTACGACAGCGTTGTCAATACATAACTTTATATGCCCCCAGGGTATAACTTACAACCCTCGCCCTGAGGGCTGTGGGGCAGTTGTCATCCTCAAAGACCTAATTTCCAGAACTTAAAACTACGTTTAATAAAATGGCTATTTCAAAATTTTGATTGGATGTGTTTGGGGAAAAGGTGGGCGTGAGAGAGGGGCTAGTTGCCCTCCAATCTCTTTTGACTCTAAAAAAACTGAACTAGAACTATCAATTTCCAATCAAACGAGCCATCTCTGATTTTTTTACGAGCATCCCTTCAATAAGAACCATATATTCCCCCAAAACATAACTTACAACACCTGCCCTTCGGCCCTGGGGGGCTGTGTTGATCCCTGAGTTTTCGTTATATGGTCTTTGAACTATTTAAAAAAAAACCTATCTCAAATTTCTTATCGGATGGGTTTGAGGAAAAAAGGGCTTGGAGGGGGGGGGGGGCTAGGTGCCCTTTAATCCCTTTTGACCCTTAAAAAGTGAACTAGAACTTTCAATTTCCAATCAAATGACCCCTTTTTGAAGTTAATAAGAGCATCCCTTCCATAAGACCCATATATGCCCTCAGGGCATAATTTAAACGTCTGCCTTCGGTCCCTGGTGGGTTGTGTCGACACCAGAATTTTTTTATATGATCTTTGAACTGTTTTTTTTAACAAAATAGCTATCTTAAAATTTTTATTTGATGCATTTGGGAGAAAAGGGTCTGGGGGGGGAGCTGGTTACCCTCCAATATCTTTTGACGCTTGAAAAGTGAACTAGAATTTTCAATTTCCAGTCAAATGAGCCCTCTCTGAAGTTTATACGAGAATTCCTTCCATAGGAACCATATATGCCCCCAGGACATAACTTATAACCCTTGTCCATGAAGACTGTGGGGTGTGTGTCCTGCTCAAACATATAATTTCCAGAACTTTCAACTATGTTGACAAAATGGCTATATCAAAATTTTGATTGGAACTGTTTGGGGAAATGGTGGGTGTGGAAGGGGTATCAGTTGCCTTTGAATCACTTTTGACTCTTAAAAAGGGGACTAGCCATTTAAATTTCCAATCGAATGAGCCCTTTCTGAAGTTTCTTATGCCCCCAGGGCATAACTTACAACCCTTGCCCTGAGGGCTATGGGGGAGTTGTCATCCTCAAAGACCTAATTTCCAGAACTTAAAACTACATTTAATTAAATGGCTACTTCAAAATTTTGATTTGATGTATTTGGGGAAAAGGTGGGCGTGAGAGGGGGGTTAGTTGCCCTTGAATCACTTTCGATTATTAAATAGGGCGCTAGCCCTTTGAATTTCCAATCGAACGAACCTTTTTTGAAGTTTCTACGACAACGCTTTCTATAAAAAAACCTATATGCCCCCAGGGCATAACTTACAACCCTTACCTTGAGGGTTGTGAGGGACTGTCCTCCTAAAAAACATATTTTCTATCTGGAAATCAACTACGCTGAACAAAATGGTTATCTCAAAATTTTGATTGGATGTGTTTGGAGGAAAGATGGGCGGGGGGGGGGCTAGTTGCCTTCATATCAGTTTTGACTATTAAAAAGGGCACCTGTCCTTTGAATTTCCAATCGAATGAGCCTGTTTTGAAGTTTCTACGACAACACCTTCCATAAAAACCTTATATGCCTCCAGGGCATAACCTAAAACCCTTGCCCTGAGGGTTGTGGGGGTGTGTCCTCCTCAAAAACATATTTTCTATCTGGAAATTGACTACGCTGAACAAATGGCTATCTCAAAATTTTGATTGGATGTGTTTGGAAGAATGATGGGCGTTGGGGGGAGGGGGATAGTTGTCCTACAATCACTTTCTACTATTAAAAAGGGCAATAGAACTCTCGATTTCCAATTGAATGAGCCCCCTTTGAAGTTTTTACGACGACCTCTTCCATATGAAGTGCCTCTGGGAAAAAAAAATAATAAAACATTGGAGCCGTATGGCCTTTACTATAGGCAACGCTATAGCGTTGCCTCTGATACGGTAAATTTTCTCAGGTGTGTAACTTGACGAAACTTAAACATTTGAAATCAGCATAAAAATTTGATTCTTTGATGTATCTATTGGTACCAAAATTCGGTTTTTTAGAGTTTCGGTTACTATTGAGTCAGGAGAGAAGTGGAAACTATGTGAAGCAATGTAGTTCTCTTATTGATATTTAAATAAAAAAAAAGTTTTTTTTTAACTGAAAGTAAGGAACGACGTTAAAACTTAAAACGAACAGAAATTATTCCGTATATGAAAGGGGCTGTCCCATCCTCAACGCCTCGCTCTTTACCCTAAAGTTTGACTTTCTCAAAACTCTATTTTTTTTAAACAATGAAAAACTTTAGCGTAAAGAGCGAGGCGTTGAGGAGGGGACAGCCCCTTTCATATACGGAATAATTTCTGTTCGTTTTAAGTTTTAATGTCGCTCCTTACTTTCAGTTAAAAAACTTGTTTTTTTTAATTTAATTTTTGAATGTTTTTTAATTAATACAGGTTTTGATTTTGTCTCACCGTACATGAATAATTAAAAAAAATGAATATTAATTTTACTCTTATTTGGTTAAATGGCTTTCTTGAAACCTGTTTAATATTATTTACGAACGTTTTTATTTGTAATAAATATACGTAACTTACGAATTAACTTACGTATCGAACCTCTATATTCTTATATTTTTATTACGAATATTAGAGAGTTTGCCCCCTAGTCAATACCTTGCTCTTTAAGCTAAAGTTCGAATTTTGTTCCAATTCTTTAAAGATGACCCGTTAATCACAAATGTCGTTAATTAGAATAAATAGCTCTTATGAAAGTACTAAATAATCTTTGGCTTAAAGAGCGAGGTATTGACTAGGGGATGAACCCAATCATATACGTAATTTTTTCTGTCGTTTTAAGTTTTGATATTGCTCCTTACTTTCAGTTAAAAAACTTGTTTTTTTTTATATATAATTCCTGATCTTTTTTTTAAATAATGCTTGGAAATCCGGCGCCCCCTTCATAGCAATGTCCCTTCTCCCATGAAATCTTCCTTCATGGTAAGATCCTCCCACATAACCCCCGACCCACTGCCCTCCACTACAAGAAAAATCCCCTCTGAAAACGTCTGTATACTTCCCAATAACCAATACTATATGTTAACATTGGGTAAAGTTCTTAACTTTCAGCCCTCACCCCGGGGACTTTGGGGGATTAAGTCATCCTAAAAGACATAGTTATCATATTTTCGAACATGCTGAACTAAATGTCTATCTGAAAATTTTGATCGGGTGACTTTGGGAAAAAAATGAGCGTGGGAGGGGGCCTAGTTACCCTCCATTTTTTTTGTCACTTAAAAAGGACACTAGAACTTTTAATTTGCATTTGAATGAGCCCTCCCACGATATTCTAGGACCACTGGGTTGATACGATCACCCTTGGGGGAAAAAAAACAACAAACAAACAAATAAACACGCATCCGTGATCTTTCTTCTGGCAAAAAATGCAAAATTCTAAATTTTTGTAGATAGGAGCTTGAAACCTCCGCAGTAGGGTTCTCTGATACGCTGAATATGATGGTGTGATTTTCATTAGGGTTCTATAACTTTTAGGGGGTCTTTTCCCCTTTTTTCGAAAATCAGCCAAATTTTCTCAGGCGCTTAACTTTTGATAGGTAGGACTAAACTTGATGAAACTTATATATTTGAAATCAGCATTAAAATATGATTCTTTTGATGTATCTATTGGTATCAAAATTCCGTTTTCTATAGTTTCGGTTACCATTGAGCCGGGTCGCTCCTTACTTACAGTTCGTTACCACGAACGTTTGATACTAGTAAGTACTTAACATAAAGAAAGAAAAACGAGCAAAAATGGGGTTTTTAAAGGCCAGATGAAAATACTGACAAAACACCAGAAAGCGAATATTTCGAGGGGACAAACGCCTCTCTTCTATAGCTTGAAACGAAAAAATATAATCAATGAGAGTACCGAAGAAAAAACCAACAAAATAAAACGCGGAAAGTCAATGTGAATGTGAAAATTTTGGTAGGTATTTTCGACCAGAAAATAATAAGGACCAAAGTGTGACATTAAGGGTCCCTTTAAAACTTCAAGATAAAATTTATGAAGAAGCAGTTAGTCTATTTGAAAAGCGCTTAAGAAGACGCATTGATTGGTGTGTTCGCATTGTAAGTAATGGAACACACTAAGTAATGGAACATACTAATGGATAAAAGGTCGAATTTGAAACGATGATTTCACCTAATCTGGATTCAGCTAAATATACCTTTTACGCTAGTTGTGATAGAATAGACCAATTCATGCCAGTAGCAGGGGGGTGGGTGGTAAATCACACATGGGATTTGAAATAAATCGGTTTTCTTTGTTGTTGTTTAGACTTTGAGGTCTTTTTTTAAGAAGTCGTTTTTTAAGTCCCAATTTCCCTTCTCATCTCAATGTGTCTAAGTTTTCCCAGATACGACTGAGCATTTATTTATTTATATATTATTTATTTATTGTTTATTAATATTTATTTATTATTTATTAATATTTATTTATTATTTATTAGTATTTATTTATTATTTATTAATAATTATTTATTAATTTATTAATTAATTGTAATATACTAATTAATTTGTGTACTTATTATTTATTAATAATTAATTGTTAATTTATTTATTATTTATTTATGATTGTCAGCATGGACGATATTCACTACACTGACAGAGGGACAAGTTGAACACGCTGATCGATTCTTTTTTATGCTCTTTCCAAATATTATAATCAATTCACTCGCAAAATCACACAGCCCCCCTCCCCGTTGGTAGTTAAATATGCAGCTTAAGGAATATCTAAAAACCGAAAGATGACAGTAAAACAAATGTATTTTTTTTTTTAACTCAAATAATATTTTGGTAAATTACGCGTCCAATCAAACAGTTTGTGGTAAGGACCTGTAAGTAGATTTTAATGCTGATTTCAAATATACAAGTTTCATCACGTTTAGTCCTACCCATCAAAAGTTACGCGCCTGAGAATATTTGGCTGATTTTCGAAAAGGGGGGGAAAAGACCCCCTAAAAGTTATAGAACCTTAATGAAAATCACACCATCATATTCAGCGTATCAGAGAATCCTACTGTAGAGGTTTCAAGCTCTTATCTACAAAAATGTGGAATTTTGCATTTTTGCCAGAAGACAGATCACGGATGCGTGTTTATTTGTTTTTTTGTTTTTTTTTGTTTTTTTTTCTTTTTCCCAGGGGTGGTCGTATCAACCCAGTGGTCCTAGAATATCGTGGGAGGGCTCGTTGGAACGGAAATTAAAAGTTCTAGTGCCCTTTTTAAGTAACCGCAAAAATGGATGGCAACAAGGCCCCCTCCCACGCTCATTTTTCCCCAAAGTCACCCGGTCAAAATTTTGAGATAGCCATTTTGTTCAGCATGGTCGAAAATATTATAACTATGTCTTTTAGGATGACTTAATCCCTCAAAGCCCCCAGGGGGAGGGCTGAAAGTTATTAACTTTACCCAATGTTAACATATAGTATTGGTTATTGGGAAGTATACAGACGTTTTCAGGGGAAATTTTTTCTGGTAGTGGGGGGTGGGGGTGGGTCAGGGTTTATATGGGAGGATCTTTCCATGAAGGAAGTTTTCATGGGGGAAGGGACATTACTATGAAGGGGGCGCCAGATTTCCCATCATTATTAATAAAAATCAGAAATTAAATATAAAAAACAAGTTATTCAACTGAAAGTAAAGAACAACATCAAAACTTAAAACAAACAAAAAAAATATTAGCTGTATGATTGGGTTCAACTTCAAGTCAATGCCTCGCTCTTTAAGCCTAAGATTTTTTAGTACTTTCATAAGAGCTATTTATTCTAATTAACGGCCTTTCTGATTAAGGGGTAATTTTTGAAGAATTGGAACACAATTTTGTTTACTTATTCAATGAACCAAAATAAAAGCTGAATTAACTAAAAAACGATCAGAAATTAAATAAAAAAAACTAGTTTTTTAAACTGAAAGTAAGGAGCGACATTAAAACTTAAAACGAACAGAAATTATTCCGTATATGAAAGGGACTGTCCCCTCCACAACGCCTTGCTCTTTACGCTAAAGTTTGACTCTGTCTCACAACTTTATTTTTTAAAATAATAAAAAACTTTAGCGCAAAGAGCGAGGCTTTGAGGAGGGGATAGTCCCTTTCACATACGGAATAATTTCTGTTCGTTTTAAGTTTTAATGTCGCTCCTTACTTTCAGTTTAAAAAAACTTGTCTTTTTTATTTAATCACAAACAAGGACGAATTGCAGACTGAAAAGATGACTGGTTTAATATGGGAGTTATACCGTATTGTGACGAAGAAATACATTATTAGGGCTATATATAAGACCACGAGGAGGGGAGGGGGGGGGGAGCTTTAACAAGTTATTTGATTAGTATTTTTGGAAATAGGATAAAAAGAAGGAATCGAGTTGTACGTTCACCTTGTCTCTGTGTCAGTTATGGAATATCCCAATAGGATAATCCTATATAGGATTAAATAAAAAAAACAAGTTTTCTTTAACTGAAAGTAAGGAACGACATTAAAACTTAAAACGAACAGAAATTATTCCGTATATGAAAGGGGATGCGCCCTCCTCAACGCCTCGCTCTTTACGCTTAAAAAAACATTGTTTAAAACAAAATCGAGTTGTGAGAAAGTCAAACTTTGACTTTCTTTGTGCGTAACTTTTGATGGGTAAGACTAAAATTGATGAAACTTATATTATTGAAATCAAAATTAAAATCTGATTCTTTTGATGTATCTATTTGTATCAAAATTTCGTTTTTTTAGAGTTTTGGTTACCATTGAGCCGGGGCGCTCCTTACTTACAGTTCGTTACCACGAACTGTTTGATAATCCTATATTTTGACCTTCATAATACCATAAAAAATTATTTTATATAAAAAAACAAAATAAAACAATAAATTAATTAATTAATAAATTCATTAGAAAAAGTATAAAATTATACTTGGTTTGGTGTCTTGGTTTGGTATACTTGGTTGGTTACCATTGAGCCGGGGCGCTCCTTACTTACAGTTCGTTACCATGAACTGTTTGATAATCCTATATTTTGACCTTCATAATACCATAAAAAATTATTTTATATAAAAAAACAAAATAAAACAATAAATTAATTAATTAATAAATTCATTAGAAAAAGTATAAAATTATGCTTGGTTTGGTGTCTGATCCACACAAAGCAGTGCAACATTTCAAAAACAACTAAATCTAAAGAAGCATTCACAAACAATTAAATCTATATGAAAAAAAACCTCTTTCAAGACGCGTTTCAAAGGGAAGACTCCCTTCCATTATAATATTAATTCGTAAGGGCATTTAACCAAAAATTGTAATGAATCATGCGTTTTAGATGTCTTGTAAGGGTATCTAAGATTAAGGTTTAAAGGTTCCAACAACATTAAAAGTTTTACTAAGGAGGGGGGGATATGAATACCAAAGTGTTTTCTAGGGGGCGAAATTTCCCGAAAAACCTGACTCGTATCATAACTTCAAGATGTTCCTTTTTACTATATGGTCCACTGGTTTTTAGCCACTGGGGACATTAGCCCATCCCCAAAGTATTTCCTTAATTTAAAATACTCAGAGGAAACTTAGCAACGAATTTACTTGAATGCAAAAATTTCTTACCCAGAACCGCTTAAATTGAAGAGTATATTTTCCATTTTAATCCTTTCACAATGGCGAGCCAAACTGGAATGAATGTAAGCTATAATAAATGGTGTTTCTCGTTCATCTCGGACAACCAACTTTTTAAAATTGATTTTGTTGGATTTTAAGAAGATTATCAGACATTCAGAACTGTCATACATTCTGTTCTTTTTATTTTATAAAATGAGGACACTCTTATAATTAGCATAGCTATTAAGGTATGGGACTCGGCCATGATTCCATTTTGGAGGGGGCTCGAAGTCGTGTTTGAAGGAGGATGGGCTCATCCAAGTAAAAGGTTTTTGTATATTTATTATACAGTCAAATGTGTGTGCTTGTATACAATTTTTCTATCACAAGAGAATTTTAACTCTTCTTTAAAGAAAAGCCTGACTTTGCTATTGAGTGAAATAGCAAATAATGGGTTAACGCCCCCTATATCTTCTAAAGACCAGAATACAGTTTTCATTTTACTGAAAACAATTTTTATTTTGAGCTGTATGTTTTCATTTCTCATAACATAAAAAAATCACCATAATAAAAATAACTGAAAAGAGCAATGATTGTGAATTGACAGTTTAGCGAATAGGCTACTGATATCCATTACTGAAATTCTCAAAAATTTTGGGTTTATTAAATTTATAAAAAGGAAAAGCTTAAAATATATTTATTTCAAGTATAGTGCAAATTACCTTGACTCCTACCGTTGGCAATTTTGTATAGTATTTTTCGATGCACTCATTTCGTATAGTCTATTGTGAAGCATTTACAATGACCTTCGTCACATTACCTTTATTGTTTATTGGTTTTACGCTGTTTTACATTTACTTTTTATTACTATTTTACTTTTTAATTTTTTATTACTCACTTACTGTTCTACTTTATACTGTCATTAAATTCATGAAAAGACAAAACTGAAAAATGCCTTGTGATATGACAAAAACGAACGCGGTACTTGATGATAGACGCCCTACCTTATGTTCTTCTAATGTTTCTCTGACGTTCAATCCTAATAAAATATTTCAAATTAAGATAAAAATGTAATTCTTTAAAAACAAATTTGGGCTATATATTTGCACATTAGGGGGGGGGGGGTAAAGTATAGTGGGTCTGCATGCCTGATGTGTTAGGTACAATTATTCTACATATTATGTAGTAAGAATTGTTTTCTAACTTCACACTGTCAAAATAATTTACCCCACCCCCATCCCTAATGTGAAAATATATAGCCCAGATTATATATTTTCCATCTATTCTGTCACTTCTCTTTGTTTTGTCTCACGCTGAGCTGAAAGAAACTAACGAAAAAAAACGGTTCTATAATGCGTCAATGAAAGAACAACTTGATCGGTAGGGCGTATATCATACAAGTACCGAAATCACTACCTCATCTTAAAAATCATTATTATACTCCATAAAAATCAAAAACAAAACTTCCTATAGTTACCACCCCCTTTTTGCGCACAAACTAAACTAGATTCCTCAAATCACCTAGTATTTGTATCTCACATTTGAGAGGTTTCTCATTCTAAAATACAAAAATTTTATAAAAATACACACTAATTGATTATATTATACTTAAAAAAGACTGAAGAAGAGCCCTCTCTCTATTTCTCTGTGTCTCTAATCCCTCTCTCTCTTTCTATCGCTTCCTCTCTTTCCCTACCCTAAAATTATGTAGAAAAAGATAAAAAAAAAACCATTAACAACTGGATATCTTGATAAACGAGGAAATGAAAACAATTGCGTAACAATTTTGTTGGCTCGTGTTTGAAGTCATTTGGGATCCACAAAAAATCGAAAGGAAATACTGTTTTTCCCCACTTTGGACCTTGGTGAAACTCAATCCCTTCGTTCAGAGCAAGTCATCAAAATCTTCAACCAATCTTGGCTAGTTAACACGACAATAGGTCGGTGAAGATTCTTGAGACCGCCTTCTATCCCTTCTCCCAGGGATCTTCAAGATATCCAGAAAGTGGCTGCAACGGGAAAAGGTCAGTCGTTTGATAAGGAAAGGATATCTTAAAAGGTAAATTGACTTTATTTTGTATTGCTTGCTGTTTCTAGTACCATACAGAAGCCTTTGTGGAAACATGTTTGGAGTAAAAAGCGTCTTGTTGTTAAGAAAATTTGATTCAAGCTTTTCTAGAAATTTCTTCAAAACAAGGTCAGAACCTCGACTTGGCTAATAAAGAACCTGACCCTGGCCATTCTTGGACTTATTGTTTGTTACTCTAGCCTTTTTTTTAAATACACAGCAGTATATTAAAAGTATAACTAATTTTTTTTTATTTGCTTTATGTTTATATTTTATTTTCTTATGAATATTATTTGGCATAGGCATTGACAGTGCCGGCATTCAGAGCTGTGGCTCCCCCAGATTTTGAAAAATACTTTTTGGTACTGTAACTGAAAAATGTTGCCCTCTCCCCCTTGAATTTGAAAAGTACCTTTTTTATGTTCGTTAAACAAATTGTAAAACTTCCCCCGCCCACCATTTAAATTTTTGTGAATTGGTTCCTTGAGAGCAATTACAGAAGTTTGAGACTTCAAGCAGGGCCACAGGGCTGAATGTCTTTTCCTGGGTAAGTGGCTAGTTCATGTAGCCATACCTCATTAAGTCTTATTATAATTAGTATTTGAACCCAGATATAATCTGGGCAAGTCTCTAAAACGGTATGTCTATAAACATATCTTAGGAATTAACAAAGCAGTCTCTTAGAAAGAGCTGCTTTATTATTTTAGCCTAAAATGTATTTTATAAATTGCATACAAAAACATCATGAACCTATCATAAATGAAATGCAACACATGCAAATACTGTAAATATTGCAAATATTATATGAACACATTTTTGTCACTTGTTCGCATCATAGGGTCTATGGTAGCTATGGTAGCTATGGGTCTATGGTAGTGTAAACCTAGTAAAAATTGAGAACACTTTTACCACGGTAAGCAAACTTTGTAAAGAGAGAGTTAACCAGAATACACAAAAAAAAGACAAATGATTTACACAATCGTTACATAACGTCATGAACTTGTGCATAATAAAACTTTATCGTTTTTCTTTCTTTTCTTGTAAATTCTGGCTGCGTAGTCATGAGTGCAGTCTTCTTGGGCAGTGTTGTCATTCAAGAGCTTATGAAATGTCACGAATACTTAAAGCGTATCAAGATTGGGGTTTTTTAACAATAGCTCAACAAGAATTAATGCAAATCTGACACTAGAGCTTTAAAACACCCTACGAGAGGGAACCAATACCCCCTTAGCCCTTTAAACGCAATAGAAAAATTAGCTTTTTCTTTTTTTTGCTGAGAAAAGCATGAAGGTTTTTATTTTCTAACAGTAATTATTAATTATTTAGATGATATATGCCCGTACATCATTTACTATCATAGATATGAAGCAAAAACAAAAATTACTAATTTAGTTTAAAATTATTTAGTAAAAATTACTTCAACAAGACTCGAAATACTAAGAAGCATTCCACATTATATATTCATTCCTGTAAACCTTCTACTACAATGAGTAGTAAAATCGTTTTACTATTTTCACAGATGCACCTAGAATAAATTTTTTATCTGAGAAAAAATGAATAAAAAGATTTATGAGAAAAAAAGATCTTACTCAAAAATTATTTCTCAGTACAATTATCTATATCTATTGATGTTCAGTAAATTTGTAGATACTAATAACGAGATGGTGTTTGGAAATAGCTGTTGTAACCAGTTCCACTATCCTCAAATTTTAGGAGTCCACCCCAAGATTTTTTTTTAGTAAACAGATTATTGAAATGTGATGCTCAGAAGAAAGTTAGATATAATGCATGTTACTAGCTTAAGCATAGATAATTTATTATGCATATCTAATATTGCCATGGTAAAAAAAAAGTAAAACTTACCATCAATAGACGCCAAAACTGATATTTTAAAGGAGGGATAATTTATTATGCATAAAAGGGGAGCAATCAAATTGTTTACATCCCCACTTTAACTGTCTGATTGAATATTGAATTCCAGCCCTCAATACGAGGAGGAGGCATCCCCCCTTCTATATACCGAATAATATCACCTTGTTTGAAGTTCTAATGTTGCTAGTTACTTTCAGTTGAAAAAACTACTTTTTTAAATTTTTGATCGTTCTTTAAATAATGCGGGAAATCCAACTCCCCCCTCCATGGAAAATTACCCTCCCTCCAATAAACCTTCATAGATAGGTCTTCCTGCAGAACGTTCCCCTCCTTCTGGACAATGCCATTCTCACTGAAAATTCCCCCCGAAGTATTTCTTGCGGATAATTCCGCCTGGAAAATTCTCCTTAGCCTATTTTCACCTGAAAAAAGACTTGTTTTTCATTTAGTCTAATTTCTGATCTTTTTCAAGTCAGGCCAGAAATCCTCCTTCCGTGGAAAATTGTCCTTGAAATGTCCTCTCCCCAATGGACAGTTCCTCCCACTGAAACTTCCCAAAAACATAAAGAAAGAAAACTTCCCAATGAGAATCTCTCCCGCGGAAAATTCCCCATAGAGAATTTCTCCTGTGGAAAATCCTCCCTCCCTTGTGGAAAAATCCCCCAGACAATTCTAACCCATTTAAAATTTTCCCCCGGGCAATATATCCAGAACATCTCCACATGCAAAAATGTAGTCGACAAAGAGAAAGTAAGGCAAATAAAATAGAATATCGTATTGGAATTCTGGCTAATTTCCCAGTGTAAACCCGTTGAAAGTTCAACCTTGGAAACTTCCCTTGCCAAGGAAAGTTCTCCCCATGATAAATTCCCACCTCCGCAGAAAATTACCCTCCCCTAAAAATGTTTGTATACTTCCTAATAACAAATATGTGAAAATGGGCAAATTTCATAACTTACAGCCCTTCCCCAAGGGCTTTGGAAGGTCTTGTCATCCACAAGGGTATGGTTATTTGTCTTTTCAACTATACGGAAAAATGGCCATCTCAAAATTTTTATTGGATGACTTGGGGGGGGGGGGGTCTGGGAGGGGGTCTAGTTGCCCTCCAATCCTTTCAGTCACTTAAAAAGGGTACTAGAGCTTTTAATTTCACTTCAAATGACCCCTCTCCTGATCTTCTAGGGTCATTGAGTCGATGCAATCCGTAGAAAACTACGTTTTCTAATGAGTTAAAGAGGCTGAGTCACAAGTTCGAACCTTAAAACGTACAGGGATTAGGAGGTAGAGTTGGGGGGCTGCCGTACCCCAAACCCCCTGCTTTCGCAGCCTCTTTTATTATGATTTTTATTTTGGGGGTCTACCGCCCACTCAACCCCCGCTTTTTCCCTTGCAAAGAAATGCGTTGCAACACGAACGAAGTCTGCTTGAATTTTTTACCGTAAGATCATCCTATTGCATCTCTTTGATTAGAAACAGTACTGCACCTTTGCTGGATTTTTTACAGGAGATTTTTCCCTAACCGATAACAAGCTATATAATGTGATGAACTTGGTACGACCAACTGATTGCAGGCTACAGGACTTAAAAAACCTTAACAAAAGAGGCTGCAAAAGCGGGGGGTTTGGGGGGCGGCAGCCCCCCAACTGTACCTCCTAATCCCTGTACGTTTTAAGGTTCGAACTTGTGACTCAGCCTCTTTAACTCATTAGAAAACGTAGTTTTTTTCAAATAATTTCTGCACGTTTTTGTACAGTTTATTACTTATTATTGCTTGACTAACTGTTAGCTGATCGTGTCAGGAGTTAAAGATGGGGGCTGCCGCCCCCAAACCCCCCACTTTTGAAGATTCTTTTGTTAAGGCTTTTAATTCCTGAATACTCAAATCAAATGCACAGTAACATTTTCTTTTTTCAACTTTTCTTCGAGCATGCGGGTATACGGCATGTTATCAAAGCAGTGGAGACTTACCTGTAAGCTAAAGGCCGACTGTGATATTCTTCTGGAGACCCCTGTTGAGCCGAAGGATTTAATAGATTGGATTTAAAAAAGAAACTGAGTTTCTTTTTTAAACTTTAAATTTAAGAGATACTACTTTAAATTCAATATAGAACAAATATACTCTGACGGGAAATCGAACCCGGGTCTTCCGCATGACAGGCAGGAATAGTGACCACTGTATCATCAGAGACTCTTGATAAATTGTCTTTAGTCTCTGCAATCTATTTTCGACTCAAGCAAATAGAAAGTAAGATTTTCGACAAAAAAAACTTCTGGGAAAGAGCTGGAATTTTTGGAAGCTTGCAGTCGGTCTTGTCAGGTTAAGAGGACTATTTTAATCTAATTTAATAATGAAATACTAAGTTTTTAGGAATCTCAGAAATTAACATAGGCTCTTATAGGAAAACGACCTTTTTCGTAAATGTAAATTCGGGGGATAATTTTTTCGGTCTGAAAATATCAAAAGGCCCTAACAGGTCAAATTCCACTTCGAATGAGTCCTCATTCACCCGGACCCGTTGCCAACTGTGGCGTGTCAGATAAAAAAAAAAATTGATATTTGGTTTTTGGAAAACAGGGAAGAAGAAACCAGATTGAGCTGAAATTTTGAGGATGTGCTCCCAGGCCCTAGAAAAGCTTATCCTCTAAATTTCAGCCCGATCGGACAACGTTAAAGGGGGGATGTGGTGGGAAAAATTAACATGGGCTCTTATAGGAAAACGAGGTTTTTCGTAAACGTAAATTCGGGGAATAATTTTTTCGCTCTGAAAATCTCCCACTCCCTAACAGGTTGAATTCCGTTTCGAATGAGTCCTCATTTACCCGGATCCGTTGGCAACTGTGGCCTGTAGGCGTGGCTAACAAAAAAAACTTGATGAACATTAAGTGGCTATATTTGGTTTTTGAAAAACAGGGAAGGAGTGATCGGATTGAGGTGAAATTTTAAGGATAAGCTCCCAGGCCCTAGGAAAGCCTATCCTCTAAATTTCAGCCCGATTGGACAACGTTAAAGGGGGTCCGTGGTGGGAGGGTCGAAACTTCCGGCCCACTTTCCCCCATGAAGATAAAGTCGGAGGGGGTGAAATTTTGCATGTTTCTTAGTTTGAGCTTAGGCTACAAAATGCGATCACCGCCGTCTCTCTGCGACCGCTAGGACCAGAAATCGCTTAAAATTGTGGTGCGTCGCCTCTTTAAAGAGGCACAAGTTTGCCTCCTTGACCTAAATTTTAAAGAAAGAAGTTTTGACAATAATATTTACATAATTTTTTTTTTAAACTGACTCCTAATTCGTAATTATTACCTTCCATACTTAATGCTATTTAGTAAAATTATAAGAATAAGGTATTTGTTAAGAATCCGGTAAGTACGCAAAAATTGAAGTTTCGTTAATGCTCATGAAATAAAATTAAATAGGATGACAATATAATAGTTCATAAGCAAATTGGGGCTATATATTTGAACATTAGGGGGTGGGTGGGGGTAAAGCATAACATATATTAAATACGTAACCTAACCTAACCCAACCTAGGTACCTTTTTTGCCCCTTCTACCTCAAAAAATTTAAGTCTAAATCTTTGTCACGGAGTGAGCAACACCTCACTAGGCAGAGGCAAGGCAGAGAAAACCTGTTTTTCATGTAACTCTCGATCTTTTTCGATGCGGGCTTTCTCGCGGACTTATCGAATTATTAACAAGTACCAAGAATAATGCATATTGCTAGAAAAATAGAAACATTCTTTTAACAGGAATGCAATCACAATGAAAAACACAAAACCAAATTTTTACATTTCTGCGGAATTTTGAGAGTAGGATCCACACCCCCATATGTCAAAATGCGAAATTTTGCAGTTTTGTAGTTAAGTATACTAACAATTGCTTGTTTATTTGTTTAATATTTCAGGGTCTTTTCCAAGAGGTAATCGTTTCAATTATGCGGTTATAGATTTAAGAAGAGGGCTCAATGGAGTGTTAATTTGAAGTTTTGATTGCCCTTCTTAAAAACAAACCTATTTTGCCACAGGAAGATGCCAATTTTTACACTGTTGCGACCCATAGCAATGGTTTTGTCCAAATCAAATTACGGTTTTGGTCAAATCGAAGCGTGTTCGTTCATTCGTTAAGCAACCTACAACTATGTATTGTTTACACAAGTAATACTAACGGTTATAGGGTATTACAAAGCTACACCATTTTTAAAGAGGGTCATTTATTTCTTGGTATTTAGAGGGTGATGTTAACCCTTCAAAATTGAATTTTTATCCCCACAATTCTAGCTTCCCGCAATATCCATGATAGGCCTTCGTATTGAGAGAGACGTAAGTGAAGTAGGATTTACCCGATACCCGCTTTTATTAAGGGTAGATTAGGGTGCAGAAGTTCTTAAAGTCTTTAGACCCTACACGTAGTATGTGTGAAGCAATAGCCAGCAGTTGGTAAAAGTTTTTTTTTGTACATGTTTTGCCCTAGCTTTCTGCAGTTAGTTTTTTTATTCTTTCTCGGTCTTTTTTAGTTAGTGACACATCAATTTAAGTTTTCCCTTCATTAGTTGTCTCTGCTGTTTTCTTTTTATTTATCTTTATTCCATTCTTTACTGTTTTTGTACTGTTAACGATGGGCAGTAATACTCATTCATTCAGACTAAGTTTGCAATGTGGATACTGAGGGGGGGAGGGCAACTCTTTTTTTTGTGGAAATGATAGTTAATAGCAAAAAAATATAATTTTGAATATCGAAGCATTCTTATTGCATTGCTGAATGTCAGCGGAGAAAGTGAGTTTTCAGGGCTGGATGGGGGGGGGGGTAGCTGTCATTAGAATTACAAAAACTAATTTCACATTGTAAAGTAAATTCACCCTCTCAAAGCATTGACATGCACAGTTAAACTTCAGCGTAAAGAGCGGAGGGTTGAATAATATGGTAACTTTATCATGTTTAGCGTAACCTTGAATGTAACACCTTAAACAATCGAAAACTGAGTTAAGATTATGTTTTTTTTTAATGAAAGTAAAGAATTGTGTTTAAAATTGAAACAAATAGAAATTATCCTATGTTGAAAGGGAGCCACTGCCTCCATTAGATCTCCCACTCTTTACGCGTGAATTTTGGATTTCCCACCACAGTGGTTAAAGACCATATGCTCCAACACAAGAGAAATTTAATTGAATGATCAAATGACGTTACTGAGTGTGCTAAATATTAGTGATCATATTATTGATAAGTGATAATATTATTAGTGATCATATTAGTGATAAAAAAAAAACTGCAGTGAGATCATGGTAAACTTGGAACTGGAAAATTGTTAACAGGCTAAAATTTTTGATTTATAATCTAATTGACGATCTCAATGCCACTACGACTGACTCACAGAACATAACTGGGGGGGGGATATTTCGTTCCCTCCACAGGTTATGCGTCTATATCCCAGTTTGTTTTTGCGAAGTGCAGAAGTATGTATTCTTGCCAAAGTTGAAAATAATTGCAGAACATTCAGAACTGTGATAAAACATCTAAAATCACTTTTTTCCTCGGCTAATAGCTAATCTATAAGTTAGATGAAAATATTGATAATAAAAATTACTGCCATATTGACAGTTTTGAACAAAATAAGAAACAGTTTAAAAAATTGAGCAAAAATGCTGTAACTGGGATAACAGGGCAAGGTTTATGGATTCATCTTTTTAGTTGGTGTCAATAAACACTTTACTTCATGCGTGGCTTGTATTTGAAAATACGCAGAATGCGTCAACTATACGTTGAATACGTAGATGCGTTATTAGAGAAGACTCTTCTCTTAAATGTTTAGTTGCAAATGAAAATCACTTTTAAAGGAAAATAGATGACATTTTAGAATTCGTTTTGGATGTTGGGACGGAAGCTTTAAATCTGGAAGTGTCCCAGATATCGCAGAATATAAGATTGCAGAACATTAAACGGGGGGGAGAGGGAAAGCGTATAAATATTTTTTATACGCTTGACCCTTTTATAATTTTTGTTGTTTTTGGTTCTTTTTTCGTTTTAATGACACTAAAGTGCGAATTTGTCGCATTTGGGCTTGTGATAGCCGTCATTCAGCAATAAATCTTATCTAAGTTCACTTCCTTTCTTCTTGATGAAGTTTTTCTTATTGACATCATTCCCCAATCATGGTAATCCTGGTTGAATATCCTTAATGCCCATTTAATAAGCGTCCTAAGCCTAAGAACCAATAAAAGATTAGTGCAAAACAAAAGTGAAGCCTTATTTCTTGGAAATCAAATTATGATGTAAATGACCAATATTAGAATGATTAAATCAGAATAAATTAATAATGAACAAAGATATATTCTACAGAGAAAAGGACGCCACTGGCGGCAAGGGTGGTAGCTTGACCTCAGAAGTTCAAATGAAGGGCTAATGAGAATGTTTCAATTTGAGCCTGTTTGTTTGTCCCTTGTAGATTCGTCAATCTGTTACCTCCCTTAAAAATAAACTGAAATGATATCTCCAAAAGATGTGTTTTACTCCTCACACAACCCAGACATACCCTAATGTAAACCCAAATATGGTAAAAGAAAAATATTTGAAAGTCCTTGGACCCAATTCAGTCGTTTTAGTTTTGAACTCCAAAAGGAAATTAGGACAGAAACTCTTATATTTAAAAATAAATTGAAAAGCCTTTCTTAAAAAAAGAAAATGCTTCAAAACCAAAAAAAAGTCTCAACTTTGGAAACCATACCTGTAATGTGAAATACATCTCGATGCTGCATCAAAAGGAAAAAGCTTGATAATCACAGTTTTGACTTGGAAATCAAATTGAGTGGATAAAAAGTTCCGATTTACAATCAATTAGTATTTTAGGTTACGATGTTGATAATTTATGTACGTATATATGGAAAATTGGAAAATTATATATGGGGAAAATTAAGTTTTCCAAAATCAATTTTAAATTTATTATGATAGTAATGAGGTATAATGAACATAATGCGCTATCAAACAGTTCGTGGTTACGAACTGTTAGTAAGGAGCGACCCGACTCAATAATAACCAAAACTCTAAAAAACGTAATTTTGATACCAATAGATACATCAAAAGAATCGGATTTTTAGGCAAATTTCAAATACACAAGTTTAATCAAATTTAGTGTTAATCTATCAAAAGTTACCAGCCTGAGAAAATTTGTCTTATTTTTGAAAAAGGGGGAAACAACCCATAAAAGCCATAGAATCTTAATGAAAATCACACCTTCACATTGAGCGTATCAGAGAACCCTACTCGGCTACTATATAGGTTTCAAGCTCCTATCTGCAAAAATGTGAAATTTTGTATTTTTTGCCAGAAGAATGATCCCGGATGCGTGTTTATTGGTTTGTTTTTGTTTGTTTTTTTTTTCCCAGGGGTGATTGTACCGATCCAGTGGCCCTAGAATATCGCGAGAGAGCTCATTCGAAAGAAAATTCAGAGTTCTAGTGCCCTTTTTAAGTGACCAAAAAATTGGAGGGCAGCTAGGCTCACTCCCAACGCTAATTTTTTCCCAAAGTCACCCGATCAAAATTTTGAGATAGCCATTTTGTTCGGCATATTCGAAAAATTTGATAACTATGTCTTTGAGGATGACTTAATCCCCCAAAGTCCCCGGGGGATGGGCTGCAAGTCATGAACTTTGCCCATTGTTTACATTTAGGCTAGTATTGGTTATTAGAAAGTATACAGACGTTTTCAAGGAGGATTTTTATGGTGAGGGGGGGGGACAGGAGAGAGGGTTACGTGGGAGGATCTTTCCATGGAGGAATCATCCATGGGGGAAGGGAATTTTTCATGAAGGGTGTGCCGGATTTCCCGGTATTATTCAAAAAGAGAGCAGAAATTAAATTAAGAAAACAAGTTTTTTTTTTTAATCTGAAACTAAGGAGCAACATTAAAACTTAAAACGAACAGAAATTATTACGTATATGAAGGAGTTTGCCCCCCCCCCCCTCGTGAATACCGCACTCCATACGCTAAAGTTTTTTTTAATACTTTCAAAAGAGATATTTATTCTAATTAAACGGTCTTTGTGATTCAGGTGTCATTCTTAAAGAATTAGAAGAATATTCGAACTTAAGCGTCAAGAGTGAGGTAGCCTCGTATAGGCTAAATAATAATTTCTATTCGTTTTAATTTTTAATGTTACTCATTAATTTCAGCTGAAAAAAAACTCGTTTTTTTAATCTAATAACATATTAAATTCATTCAATGTGTCAGAATTAAAATGAATGCAGTTTGGACATCCTAGATTAAGGAAAGCGATGGTTGGCAATTTCCACTTTATATTTTGACATTTTATAACCCTGGGTCCTAAAATAAACCTTTAGGAAGTGATTGCTAAAATAGTTCCATAATTTCATTTATTAATCTGATAAAAAAAGAGTCGCCCTCTGTCAATTTCCAATTTATTTTCACAAAATTCCTGCTGCTGAATTCCACAAAGAAATCCCCCCACCATAAGGCCAGGAATTCACTTTCTAATGTGAAACTAAATACCAACACTAATTGAAAAGCTTTCATCATGATGTATAAGAAGGTTCCATACACTCTCGCCCCTTTTGTCTGACAAGACGATAAATAACAATTCTGTCGATAATGCATTCGGCGTGAAGAAACTATCGAACTGGAAGCCTGAGATATCAACTTTGGCTATTAAGTCTAGGCATATCTTCGGCCAAAATGCCTCGGTTGCAGAGGAAAGATAGCTCAATCCATTTTACAGATTGTCTCAGGGCTGCCACAGCTTGGGATTTTTCCCGAGATCATAGTATTTCAGTCCTGATCTGAGCTGCGGCAATGTATGTATAAGGAATTACCCTAAAAAGTGTATTAAAGAATGATATATTGTTTAATATCTTGGGATTTTTTCCCAGTCTCTGGATTTATGAATGTTCTCATTCCGTATCGCAAAATTCAAACTAGGAAATCCTTTTTTTTACGTTTTTTGGCGTTGTTTTCTGCGTTTTTGGCATTTATTATGGAGGAGTAATGATTTTTCACCCAAGTAAGAAATGGTGCTAAGCCTTTTAATTTGATGCTTTTTGTTGACTATACCGGTTACTATGATCATATGTGTTAAATTCTTCAGCTATACTCATACTGACTGTGATTATAATTATACAAGTGATTTTAAGAAAAAAAAAATACTATTGGTAGAATTTTGTTTCCATGTTAGTATTCTGAGTCTGAATTTCTGTCCCCTAAAACGTACATTTAGTCTTTAACTTTTTAAGACCTTCTAAAGATCTCTTAAAGTTTTTACTTTAAGTCTTGGAGATAAACCACAAGTAACAAGGAACCCCTGTATCATGCGAAATACGAGATATAGGTCTTTAATGGTTTATCCTAGTTAATATGCTAACGGTAGCCCCCTTTTTCTTGCAAAACGTTTAGGGAGTCCCAATGGCTCTTTCAGATTCCGTGAACCCCTGGTAAAGAAAACCCTGCCTTAGTCAGTTTTACGAAAAGGAACTAAAGCCCCTTTCGGCCTTTCTCTTTATTGTTGACACTTCAAAGAGTTCTATGCCAAAGTCGACATTCAAGGAAATAACAATTTACACCAAAGCCAGGAATTTTAAGCATTTCTGACCCAAAATATCTGAAAGTCCACGGGTCAGTGCACGGGTCTACGGAAAGTCTACGGGTCAGGATATTTGGGTAAGCCCCAGCTTAGCCACATGTTATTTCTTCATCTAAATCCAAGATATCTTTTTGCTCCCCAAATAATTGAGGTTGCCATGACATGCCTGGCCACAAGATGCATTCGCAGAAAAACTGGCTGTGTGGAAAGTGCAGCAAACTATTTGAATACACGAAAAGGTGGGGTTGGCTGGAAATACACCCTCCTAAACGCGGTTGAATGCGGTCAGAAATAAAGTTATTCATCAAGATAGCAAAAATTTTCTATAAACTGTTCGATGAACTGGATTATCACAGGCAGCGCAATAGCGCTGCCTAAGTAAAGAACGATGTTGGCAAAATGTATTATTTATTTATTCTTTTTTTGGTTTAGACCAGGGCACTTCGTATCGAAGGAGTTGTCCTAGAAACTTCGAAAAGGGCTCATCCATTGGAAACAGGAGTAGCTTGTGCCCTTTTTAATTGTCGAAAGTGATTGGAAGGCAATTAACACCCCTTTCAAGCCCACATTTCCCAAAACACATCAATCAAAATTTTGAGATAACCATTTTGTTCAACGTAGCTGAAAGATCTAGAAATTATGTATTTGAGGAGGACACTCCCCCAAAGTCCTCAGGGCAAGGGTTGTAATTTATGCCCTGGGGGCATATAAGGCTTTTATTGAAAGCGCTGTCGTAGAAACTTCAAAAAGGGCTCATTCAATTGGAAATTCAAAGGGCTAGTGCCCTTTTTAATAGTATAAAGTTATTGGAGGAAAAATACCTGCCCTCCCCTCACGCCCACCATATCCCAAAACACATCCAATTAAAATTTTGAGATAAGCATTTTGTTCAACGTTGTTGAACGTTCTGGAGATTAGGTCATTGAGGATGACAACCCCCCCCCAGCCCTGAGGGCTAGGGTTGTAAGTTATGCCCTGGGGCATAACTTCAGAGCAAGGGTTGTAAGTTATGCCCTTGAGTATATAGGGTTTTTATAGAAAGCGTTGTCATAGAGACTTCAAAAAGGGCTAAATCAATTGTAAATTCATAGGGCTATTGCCCTTTTTAATAGTTGAAAGTGATTGTGGGACAACTAACCCCCCTCTCACTCCCATAGTTTCCCCAAATACATGCAATAAAAATTTTGAGATATCCATTTTGTTCAATGCAGTTGAAAGTTTTCGATATTAGGTCTTTGAGGATGATACCCCCCCCCCCACACCTCAGGGTAAAGGTTTTAGGTTATGCCCTTGGGGCATATGATGTTTTTATAGAAAGGGTTGCAGTAAAAACTCCAAAAAGGGCTCATTTGATTGGAAATTGAAAGGGCTAGTGCCCTTTTTAATAGTAGAAAGTGATTGGAGGGCAACTGACCCTCCTCTCACACCCACCATTTCCCCAAACACATCGAATCAACATTTTTTGATAGCCACTTTTTTCAATGTAGTTGAGAGTTAAAGAAATTAGGTTTTTAAGGACCCGACCCCCCCCCCCACAACCCTCAGGGTAAAGGTTGTAAATTATGCCCTGGGGGCATTTAGGTTTTTTTTTACAGAAAGCGGTGTTGTAGAAACTTAAAAAAAAACTCATTTGATTGGAAATTGAGAGAGCTAGTGCCCTTTTTAATAGTCAAAGTGATTGAAGGGCAACACACCCCCCTTTCACGCCCACCATTTCTACAAACACATCCAATCAAAATTTTGAGATAACCGTTTTGTTCAACGTAGTTTAAAGTTCTGGAAATTAGGTCTTTGAGGATGACCCCCCCCCCCCCCCAACCCTCCGGGCAAGGGTTGTAACTTATGCCTTGGGGGCATATAAGGTTTTTTAGAGAAAGTTTTGTCATAGAAACTTTAAATAGGGTTCTCTCACTTGGAGATTGAAAGGGTTAATGTCGTTTTTAATATTCAAAAGGTCTTGGAGGGACCCAAACCCCCTGTCACATCCACCCCTTCCCCAAATACATTTAATAAAAGCTTTGGGTTAGCCATTTTGCTCAACATAGTTCAAAGGTCCAGAAATTATGTCTTTGAGGATGACAACCCCCTCCCTCCAGCCCCCAGAACAAAAGTTGAAAGTCATGCCCCGATGTATATACAGTTTTTATAGAAAGTTTTGTCACAGAAACTTCAAAAAGGGCTCATTCAATTGGGAATTAAGAGGGCTAGTGCCCTCATTAACAGCCAAAGGCAATTGGAGGGTGAATGCCCCCTCCCACGCCAATCATTCCCCCAAACACTTCCGATAAACATTTTGATATAATCTTTTTGTTGAAAGTAGTTGAAGGGTCTGGAAATTATGTTTTTGATTATCACCCCCCCCCCACATCCCTCAAGGCTAAGATTGTAAGTTGTGCCTTGGGGTTATATAATGTTTTTATATAAAGTCGTTGTCGTAAAAGCTTCAAAAAGGGTTTATTGGATTGGAAATTGAAAGGGCTAGTGTCCTTTTTAATAGTCGAAAGTAATGAGAAGGAAAATCATCCCCGCCCCATGCGCATCATTTCCCCGAACATTTCTAGTCAACATTTTCATATAACTATTTTATTTAACATGGTTCAAAGATCTAGAAACCGTGTCTTTGAGGATGAAAACCTTCCCTCCATAGCCCTCAGGACAAGGGTCGTGGGTTATTCCCTTGGGGCATATAACGTTTTTATAGAAAGTTTTGTCGTAGGAGCTTCCAAAAGGGCTCATTCGATTGGAAATTGAGAGGATTAGTAAAGTACAGAGTGAGATTAGTAAAGTGAGTGATTCAGTAAAGTACAAATTATATTCTGGCTTTTAGAAAGCATGGTGTTTAGAACCCTACTCATATTAATTTCTGCTCGTTTTGAGTTATACTCATTAACCTATTTTGATTTCTATTTGTTTTGGGTTTCATTCATTTACTAATACTAATATGTGGAACTTGTATGCTTGTTAAATTATTTGGTTCTATTTTTGTTCATGTTTGTCTTAATGTAGCTACTTACTTTTTTTGAAAGTATTATTATTTGGAAAAAGTTTTTAAAATTAATAATGAAGAAAAAGTTAATATAATGACAATAATTTGGTATAATCATATCTGAGTCCGATGAAACTGTCAGGGACAAGGCACTTCTTAGAAAGGTGACTTTATCAGATGGGCTTATTTTCCTTTTTTTTTTTTTTTTGATAGGTTTTTATTTTTGTGGTTGTGTTTGTTGTTCCTTTTTTCGTTCTTTTTTTGGGTAACTCCATTGTTTACATGCATTATATATATATATATTATTATTATTATTTAATATTGCTGAAGAAAAGAAGTTGATATTTACTACTAACTGCAAACATCTGGTCGTACAATTAAACGTGAATATATTCTGGTGCTGCACCTCACTTTTAGTCGAAGAAATACAACAAGCAGAAAAGAAAGAAAAACAAGGCACTAGGAATATGTGTAACTTCAAAACTTCCAATGTTTATAGGAAAGATAAATCAAATTTAGCAGCATGTCCTGTTCCTCCTCCTTAGGACTACGTAACTAAAACCCTGGGATAGGTAAAATGGACTATTTGTTTTATTTTTAGAAATGTAAAACAAAGCCACCACGCTAACAAAAGATAGATCAGAAGTCGATATTGACCCAGAGCTGCAAACTCGTACAATTAAAAATGAATGTATTCTGGTGTTTCAACCTCCCTTATAGTTATAGATATACAACAAACTGAGAAGGAAGAATACACTGAAAATATATGAAACTTGACTATTTTAGCTCCATGCCTGTTCCCCCTTGTTAAAATTACAAAACTAAGGCACCAGGGTAGGTAAAATGCGTTAATTCCTTCTTTGTAGAAATGCAAAAGACAGCCAACCTGCTTTATTTAGGTTTAGGATACTTTCCTTTGAAGTAGAGAGGGGGTGCTACTCGTGACCCCACACCATATATGGGCATAGAGTCCCTAGGGAGAACACGCGGTTAATGGGGTCAATGACCTAAATTTCCAAAGGTGTTGATGTTGTTGTTGTTGTAAGTGCACGCTCTAGGCAAATGTTATGAGTTTCCCGGAAATAGAAAACAGCATTTGTTGTTGTTTTGGACATGTACATGCTCGATGCAAATGTTATGATCCAGAAATAGTATTTCTTGTTGTTGCTCTAGGCAAATGTTATGAGTTTTCCGGAAACAGTTAGATCACGTGCTTCCTCCTCAGCCAATCAGCGAGTCGGATACATCCCCTTTCTCAGCCAATCAGAGGGCTGGCTATATATTAGCGTCGGAGTGAATATAAGGAAAGAGTTTTTTGCTAAAGTTTTATTAGTCTGTTGGAGGTCGTGACATGACCACGTGGTTTATGGTTTTCTCAGTGAGAATAAAAAAACAGCAATTTTCTCACTTGAAAAAACATGAATTTTGTCACATTTATGTATGTTTTAATGTATTGTTATGTGTTTTGGTCAATTTATTTGATGTTTTTATGGTCTTTTTCAGTGAGAATGGAAAAACAGGAACTTTATCACTCCCTTCTTGTTGTTGTTCGAGCCAATTGATATGAGTTTCCGGGGAACACCTATGCTGTCAGTCATTAATCAAATTGTTTCCAGGGAATGTCTGACAGATGACGTCAAGTTAATTAATGTATTTGGTGCATTCCCAAAGAGAATTGTCTCCGGGACAAAGTGAAAGCACAGGGATGCCAAACAAAAGGAACACGCTGAAATTACGTTTAGGGATTATTTGGGCGAAACCGTTTTAGTCATTTTATGGAATTATTTCGGCGAAACAGTTAGAGACATTTTAAAAGGTGATTTAAAGGATGATTTTAGGAGAGAATTTGAGGGTAAAACTTTGTGGTCGTTATAATACACAAGTTCGATTTTAACAGTGTTGTGAGGTCCTCTACCCCAACCCCAAAGGCTTCCAATCCCTCTACCCCAACCCCGAAGGAAGCCACCGGTCCTCAAAGGTCCACTGGGCTCCCAAAAGGGCCCCCCGGCCCTCAAGGTTCCCCCAGACCCCCCCCGGGGCCCAAAGGGCTCCTCCCCCCTTTGGCCCCCAAAAGGGGCCCCTCTCCCTCCATCTCCTCCCTCCTCCTCCCCTTCACCTCCCCTCCCCCCTCCCCTCCTCCCCCTCCCCTCCCCTCCCCTCCCCTCCCCTCCCCTCCCCTCCCCTCCCCTCCCCTCTTCCTCCTCCCTCCTCCTCCTACTCCCCTCCCCTCCTCCCCTCCCCTTCCCTCCCCCATTTTTTATACTTTTTTGTGCATTGAGACACAGAACGACCCCCTCCCCCCGGCCCCTCCCCCCTCCAAAGGTCTGATTTTTCAAAGTTCATTTTGAATTTCCTTCGTTGAAATGCAAGAGTTGGAATATTTCAGTAGTGTTTGGTTGTGGTATACCTTGTCACAGTTACATTTTCTTGATTTTTCAAAGTTCATTTGAATTTCTTTAGTTGAAACGCAAGAGTTGGAATATTTCAGTAGTGTTTGGTTGTGGTTTACCTTGACACACTTACATTTTCTTGATTTTTGAAAGTTCATTTTGAATTTCTTTCGTTGAAATGCAAGAGTTGGAATATTTTAGTAGTGTTTGGTTGAGGTTTACCTTGTCACAGTTACATTTTCTTGATTTTTCAAAGTTCATTTTGAATTTCTTTCGTTGAAATGCAAGAGTTGGAATATTTCACTAGTGTTTGGTTGTGGTTTACCTCGTCACAGTTACATTTTCTTGATTTTTCAAAGTTCATTTTGATTTTATTTCGTTGAAATGCAAGAGTTGGAATATTTCAGTAGTGTTTGGTTGTGGCTTACCTTGTCACAGTTACATTTTCTTGATTTTTCAAAGTTCATTTTGAATTTCTTTCGTGGAAATGCAAGAGTTGGAATATTTCAGTAGTGTTTGGTTGTGGTTTACCTTGTCACAGTTACATCTTCTTGATTTTTCAAAGTTCATTTTGAATTTCCTTCGTTGAAATGCATGAGTTGGAATATTTCAGTAGTGTTTGGTTGTGGATTACCTTATCACAGTTACATTTTCTTGATTTTTCAAAGTTCATTTTGAATTTCTTTCGTTGAAATGCAAGGGTTGGAATATTACAATAGTGTTTGGTTGTGTTTTACCTTGTCAAAGTTACATTTTCTTTATTATTCAAAGCTCATTTTAATTTCTTTCATTGAAAAGCAAGAGTTGCAATATTTAAGAAGTGTTTGGCCGTGGTTTAACTTGTCACAGTTACACTTTCTTGATTTTTCAAAGTTTATTTTGAATTTCTTTCATTGAAATGCAAGAGTTGGAATATTTAAGTAGTGTTTGGTTGTGGTTTACCTTGTCAAATTTACATTTTCATTAGTTTTGAAAGTTCATTTTGAATTTCTTTCGTTGAAATGCAAGAGTTGGAATATTTCACTAGTGTTTGGTAGTGGTTTACCGTGTCACAGTTACATTTTCTTGATTTTTCAAAGTTCATTTTGAATTTCTTTCGTTGAAATGCAAGAGTTGGAATATTTCAGTAGTGTTTGGTTGTGGTGTACCTTGTCACAGTTACATTTTCTTGATTTTTCAAAGTTCATTTTGAATTTCCTTCGTTGAAATGCAAGAGTTGGAATATTTCAGTAGTGTTTGCTTGTGGTTTACCTTGTCTCAGTTTCATTTTCTTGATTTTACAAAGTTCATTTTGAATTTCTTTCGTTGAAATGCAAGAGTTGGAATATTTCAGTAGTGTTTGGTTGTGGTTTACCATGTCACAGTTACATTTTCTTGATTTTTCAAAGGTCATTTAAAATTTATTTCGTTGAAATGCAAGAGTTGGAATATTTCAGTAGTGTTTGGTTGTGGTTTACCTTGTCACAGTTACATTTTCCTGATTTTTTAAAGTTCATTTTGAATTTCTTTCTTTGAAATGCAAGAGTTGGAATATTTCAGTAGTGTTTGGTTGTGGTTTACCTTTTCACAGTTACATCTTCTTGATTTTTCAAAGTTCATTTTGAATTTCTTACATTGAAATGCAAGAGTTGGAATATTTCAGTAGTGTTTGGGTGTGGTTTACCTTGTCACAGTTACATCTTCTTGATTTTTCAAAGTTCATTTAGAATTTCTTTAGTTGAAGTGAAAGAGTTGTTATATTTCAGTAGTGTGTTGTTGTAGTTTACCCTGTCACAGTTACATTCCCTTAATTTTTTAAAGTTCATTTTGAATTTCTTTCGTTGAAATGCAAGAGTTGGAATATTTCAGTAGTGTTTGGTTGTGGTTTACCTTGTCATAGTTACATCCCTTTAATTTTTCAAAGTTCATTTTGAATTTCTTTCGTTGAAATGCAAGAGAAGGAATATTTCAGTAGTGTTTGGTTGTGGTTTACCTTGTCACAGTTACATTTTCTTGATTTTTCAAAGTTCATTTTGAATTTCTTTCATTGAAATGCAAGAGTTGGAATATTTCAGTAGTGTTTGGTTGTGGTTTACCTTATCACAGTTACATTCTCTTGATTTTTCAAAGTTCATTTTGAATTTCTTTCGTTGAAATGCAAGAGTTGGAATATTTCAGTTGTGTTTTGTTGTGGTTTACCTTGTCACAGTTATATTTTCTTAATTTTTCAAAGTTCATTTTGAATTTTTTTCTTTGAAATGCAAGAGTTGGAATATTTCAGTAGTGTTTGGTTATGGTTTACCTTGTCACAGTTACATTTTCTTGATTTTTCAAAGTTCATTTTGAATTTCTTTCGTTGAAATGCAAGAGTTGGAATATTTCAGTAGTGTTTGGTTGTGGTTTACCGTGTCAAAGTTACATTCTCTTGATTTTTCAAAGTTCATTTCGAATTTTTTTCTTTGAAATGCAAGAGTTGGAATATTTCAGTAGTGTTTGGTTGTGGTTTACCGTGTCACAGTTACATTTTCCTGATTTTTCAAAGTTCATTTTGAATTTCTTTCATTGAAATGAAAGAGTTGGAATATTTCAGTAGTGTTTGGTTGTGATTACCTTGTCAGAGTTACATTCTCTTGATTTTTCAAAGTTCATTTTGAATTTCTTTCGTTGAAATGCAAGAGTTGGAATATTTCAGTAGTGTTTGGTTGTGGTTCACCTTGTCACAGTTACATTTTCTTGATTTTTCAAAGTTCATTTTGAATTTCTTTCGTTGAAATGCAAGAGTTGGAATATTTCAGTAGTGTATGGTTGTGGTTCACCTTGTCACAGTTACATTTTCTTGATTTTTCAAAGTTCATTTTGAATTTCTCTCGTTGAAATTCAAGAGTTGGAATATTTCAGTTGTGTTTCGTTGTGGTTTATCTTGTCACAGTTACATTTTCTTGATTTTTCAAAGTTCATTTTGAATTTTCTTTCGTTGAAATGCAAGAGTTGGAATATTTCAGTTGTGTTTGGTTGTGGTTTACCTTGTCACAGTTACATTTTCTTGATTTTTCAAAGTTCATTTTGAATTTTTTTCATTGAAATGCAAGAGTTGGAATATTTCAGTAGTGTTTGGTTGTGGTTTACCTTGTCGCAGTTACATTTTCATGATTTTTCAAAGTTCATTTTTAATTTCTTTCGTTAAAATACAAGAGTTGTAAGATTTTAGTAGTGTTTAGTTGTGAAGCACCTTATCACAGTTACTTTTTCCTAATTTTTCGAAGTTCATTTCGATTTTCTCTAATTTAAATTAAAAAATTGTAATATTTAAGTAGTGTTTATTTTTGGTTTAACGTGTCAAAGTTACATTTTCTTAATTTTCAAAATTCATTTCGAATTTTTTTTCGTTGAAATGCAAGAGTTGGAATATTTCAGTAGTGTTTTGTCGTGGTTTACATTGTCACAGTTACATTTTCTTGATTTTTCAAAGTTCATTTTGAATTTCTTTCGTTGAAATGCAAGAGTTGGAATATTTCAGTAGTGTTTGGTAGTGGTTTACCTTGTCACAGTTAAATTTTCTTGATTTTTCAAAGTTGATTTGAATTTCTTTCGTTGAAATGCAAGAGTTGGAATATTTCAGTAGTGTTTGGTTGTGGTTTACCCTGTCAGAGTTACATTCTCTTGATTTTTCAAAGTTCATTTTGAATTTCTTTCGTTGAAATGCAAGAGTTGGAATATTTCAGTTGTGTTTGGTTGTGGTTTACCTTGTCACAGTTACATTTTCTTGATTTTTCAAAGTTCATTTCGACTGTCTTTCGTTGAAATGCAGGAGTTGGAATATTTCAGTTTTGTTTGGTTGTGGTTTTCCGTGTCACAGTTACATTTTCTTGATTTTTCAAAGTTCATTTTGAATTTCTTTCGTTGAAATGCAAGAGTTGGAATATTTCAGTAGTGTTTCGTTGTGGTTTACCGTGACACAGTTACATTTTCTTGATTTTTCAAAGTTCATTTTGAATTTCTTTCATTGAAATGCAAGAGTTGGAATATTTCAGTTGTGTTTCGATGTGGTTTACCTTGTCACAGTTACATTTCCTGATTTTTCAAAGTTTATTTTGAATTTCTTTCATTGAAATGCAAGAGTTGGAATATTTCAGTAGTGTTTGGTTGTGGTTTACCTTGTCACAGTTACATTCTCTTGATTTTTCAAAGTTCATTTTGAATTTCTTTCGTTGAAATACAAGAGTTGGAATATTTCAGTAGTGTTTGGTTGTGGTTCACCTTGTCAGAGTTACATTTTCTTGATTTTTCAAAGTTCATTTTGAACTTCTTTCATTGAAATGCAAGAGTTGGAATATTTCAGTAGTGTTTGGTTGTGGTTTACCTTGTCACGGTTACATTTTCTTGATTTTTCAAAGTTCATTTTGAATTTCTCTCGTTGAAATGCAAGAGTTGGAATATTTCAGTTGTGTTTCGTTGTGGTTTACCTTGTCACAGTTACACTTTCTTGATTTTTCAAAGTTCATTTTGAATTTCTTTCGTTGAAATGCAAGAGTTGGAATATTTCAGTAGTGTTTGGTCGTGGTATACCTTGTCACAGTTACATTTTCTTGATTTTTCAAAGTTCATCTTGAATTTATTTCGTTAAAATGCAAGAGTTGGAATATTTCAGTAGTGTTTGTTTGCGGTTTACCTTGTCACACTTACATTTTCTTGATTTTTCAAAGTTCATTTTGAATTTCTTTCTCTGAAATGCAAGAGTTGGAATATTTCAGTAGTGTTTGGTTGTGGTTTACCGTGTCACAGTTACATTTTCTCGATTTTTCAAAGTTAATTTTGAATTTCTTTCATTGAAATGCAAGAGTTGGAATATTTCAGTAGTATTTGGTTGTGGTTTACCTTGTCACAGTTACATTTTCTTGATTTTTCAAAGTTTATTTTGAATTTTTTTCATTGAAATGCAAGAGATGGAATATTTCAAAAGAGGGTGGTTGTGGTTTACCTTGTCACAGTTACATTTTCTTGATTTTTCAAAGTTCATTTTGAATTTCTTTCATTGAAATGCAAGAGTTGGAATATTTCAGTAGTGTTTGGTTGTGGTTTACCTTGTCACAGTTACATTTTCTTGATTTTTCAAAGTTCATTTTGAATTTCTTTCGTTGAAATGCAAGAGTTGGAATATTTCAGGAGTATTTTGTTGTAGTTTACCTTGTCACAGTTACATTTAATTAATTTTTCAAAGTTCATTTTGAATTTCTTTCGTTGAAATGCAAGAGTTGGAATATTTCACCTTGTCACCTTGTCACAGTTACATTTGTCACAGTTACATTTTAATAATTTTTAAAAGTTAATTTTGAATTTATTTCGTTGAAATGCAATAGTTGGAATATTTCAGTAGTGTTTCGTTGTGGTTTACATTGTCACAGTTACATTTTCTTGATTTTTCAAAGTTCATTTTGAATTTCTTTCATTGAAATGCAAGAGTTGGAATATTTCAGTAGTGTTTGGGTGTGGTTTACCTTGTCACAGTTACATTCTCTTGATTTTTCAAAGTTCTTTTTGAATTTCTTTCGTTGAAATGCAAGAGTTGGAATATTTCAGAAGTGTTTGGTCGTGGTTTACCTTGTCAAAGATACATTTTCTTGATTTTTCAAAGATCATTTTGAATTTCTTTCGTTGAAATGCAAGAGTTGGAATATTTCAGTAGTGTTTCGTTGTGGTTTACCTTGTCACAGTTACATTTTCTTGATTTTTCAAAGATCATTTTGAATTTCTTTCATTGAAATGCAAGAGTTGGAATATTTCAGTAGTGTTTGGTAGAGGATTACCTTGTCACAGTTACATTTTCTTGATTTTTCAAAGATCATTTCGAATTTCTTTAGTTGAAATGCAAGAGTTGGAATATTTCAGTTGTGTTTGGTTGTGGTTTACCCTGTCACAGTTACAGTTTCTTGATTTTTCAAAGTTCATTTTGAATTTCTTTCGTTGAAATGCAAGAGTTGGAATATTTCAGTAGTGTTTGGTTGTGGTTTACCTTGTCACAGTTACATTTTCTTGATTTTTCAAAGTTCATTTTGAATTTCTTTCGTTGAAATGCAAGAGTTGGAATATTTCAGTAGTGTTTGGTTGTGGTTTACCTTGTCACAGTTACACTTTCTTGATCTTTCAAAGTTCATTTGAATTTCTTTCGTTGAAATAAAAGAGTTGGAATATTTCAGTAGTGTTTGCTTGTGGTTTACCTTGTCACAGTTACATTTTTTTGATTTTTCAAAGTTCATCTGAATTTCTTTCCTTGAAATGCAAGAGTTTGAATATTTCAGTAGTGTTTGGTTGTGGTTTACCTTGTCACAGTTACACTTTCTTTATTTTTCAAAGTTCATTTTGAATTTCTTTCGTTGAAATGCAAGAGTTGGAATATTTCAGTAGTGTTTCGTTGTTGTTTACTTTGTCAGAGTTACATTCTCTTGATTTTTCAAAGTTCATTATGGATTTCTTTAGTTGAAATATGTTTTGTCGTGCTTTACCTTGACACAGTTAAATTTCCTGATTTTTGTTAGGTTAGGTTAGGCTAGATCAAGTTAGATTATGGTTAAGTTAGGTTAGGTTAGCCTACGTGCGCACGCGTACGTAGGCTAACCTAACCTAACCTAACTTAACCTTAATCTAACTTGATCTAGCCTAACCTAACCTAACAAAAATCAGGAAATTTAACTGTGTCAAGGTAAAGCACGACAAAAAAGATTTCAACTAAAGAAATCCATAATGAACTTTGAAAAATCAAAAGAATGTAACTCTGACAAAGTAAACAACAACGAAACACTACTGAAATATTCCAACTCTTGCATTTCAACGAAAGAAATTCAAAATGAACTTTGAAAAATCAAGAAAATGTAACTCTGACAAGGTAAACCACAGCCAAACACCACTGAAATATTCCAACTCTTGCATTTCAAGTAAAGAAATTCAGATGAACTTTGAAAAATAAAGAAAATGTAACTGTGACAAGGTAAACCACAACCAAACACTACTGAAATATTCCAACTCTTTCATTTCAACGAAAGAAATTCAAATGTCCTTTTAAAAATTAAGAGAATGTAGCTGTGACAAGGTAAACCACAACGAAACACTATTGAAATATTCCAACTATTGCATTTCAACGAAAGAAATTCAAAATGAACTTTGAAAAATCATGAAAATGTAACTGTGACAAATGTAACTGTGACAAGGTGACAAAGTGAAATATTCCAACTCTTGCATTTCAACGAAAGAAATTCAAAATGAACTTTGAAAAATTAAGGGAATGTAACTGTGACAAGGTAAACTACAACAACACACTACTGAAATATTCCAACTCTTGCATTTCAACGAAAGAAATTCAAAATGAACTTTGAAAATTAAGAAAATGTAACTGTGACAAGGTAAACCACAATAAAACACTACTGAAATATTCAAACTCTTTCATTTAAATGAAATAAATTAAAAATTAAAATTGAAAAAAAACGAAAATGTAAAATATAAATTTTCAAAAACCAAAAAAAACTATAGAAATATTCCAACTCTTGCATTTCAATGAAAGAAATTCAAACTGAACTTTGAAAAATCAAGAAAATGTAACTGTGACAAGGTAAACCACAACCAAATACTATTGAAATATTCCAACTCTTGCATTTCAATGAAATAAATTCAAAATGAACTTTGAAAAATTAAGAAAATGTAACTGTGACAATGTAAACCACAACAAATCTATACTGATATAGTCCATCTCTTGCATTATAACGAAATAATTTAAAACTGATCTTTGAAATATCAAGAAAAAGTAAGTGTGACAAGGTAAACCATAACCAAACACTAGTGAAATATTCGAACTCTTGCATTACAACGAAAAAAATTCAAAATAAACTTTGAAAAATCAAAAAAATGTAACTGTGACAAGGTAAACCACAACCAAACACTACTGAAATATTCCAACTCTTGCATTTCAAAGAAAGAAATTCAAAATGAACTTTGAAAAATCAAGAAAATGTAACTTTTACAATGTAAACCACAACGAAACACAACTGAAATATTCCAACTCTTGCATTTCAACGAAAGAAATTCAAAATGAACTTTGAAAAATCAAGAAAATGTAACCGTGACAAGGTAAACCACAACGAAACACAACTGAAATATTCCAACTCTTGCATTTCAATGAAAGAAATTCAAAATAAACTTTGAAAAATCAGGAAAATGTAACTGTGACAAGGTAAACCACATCGAAACACAACTGACATATTCCAACTCTTGCTCTTCAATAAAAGAAATTCAAAATGAACTTTGAAAAATCAAGAAAATGTAACTGTGACAAGGTAAACCACAACCAAACACTATTGAAATATTCCAACTCATGCATTTCCACTAAAGAAATTCGGAATGAACTTTTAAAAATCAAGAGAATGTAACTGTGACACGGTAAACCACAACAAAACACTACTGAAGTATTCCAACTCTTGCATTTCAACGAAGGAAATAAAAAATGAACTTTGTAAAATCAAGAAAATGTAACTGTGACAGGGTAAACCACAACCAAACACAACTGAAATATTCCAACTCTTGCATTTCAAAGAAAGAAATTCTAAATAAACTTTGAAAAATCAGGATACTGTATCCCTGACACGTTAAACCACAGCAAAACACAACTGAAATATTCCAACTCTTGCATTTCAACAAAAGAAGTTCAAAATGAACTTTGAAATATCAAGAGAATGTACATGTGACTGGGTCAACCACAATTAAACACTACTGACATATTCAAACTCTTTCATTTCAACGAAAGAAATTCAAATGAACTTTTAAAAATCAAGAAAATGTAACTGTTACAAGTTATACCACTACCAATAACTACTGAAATAGTCCAAGTCTTTCATTTCAATGAAAGAAATTAAAAATGAAATTTGAAAAATCAAGAAATGTAACTGTGACAATGTAAACCACGACAAAACACTACTGAAATATTCCAACTCTTGCATTTCAACGAAAAAAATTCAAAATGAACTTTGAAAATTAAGAAAATGTAACTGTGACACTTTAAACCACAACTAAACACTACTTAAATATTCCAATTAATGCTTTTCAATGAGAGAAAATCGAAATGAACTGTGAAAAATCAGGAAAAAGTAACTTTGATAAGTTAAATCACAACTAAACACAACTAAAATTTTCAAACTCTTGCATTCTAACGAAAGAAATTCAAAATTAACTTTGAAAAATCATTAAAATGTAAATGTGACAAGGTATACCACAACCAAACACTATTGAAATATTCCAACTCTTGCATTTCAATGAAAAAAATTAAAAATGAACTTTGAAAAATCAAGAAAATGTAACTGTGACAAGGAAAACCACAACCAAACACAACTGAAATATTCCAACTCTTGCATTTCAACGAAAGAAAATTCAAAATTAACTTTGAAAAATCAAGAAAATGTATCTGTGACAAGGTAGATCACAACGAAACAAAACTGAAATATTCCAACTCTTGCATTTCAACGAAAGAAATTCAAAATAAACTTTGAAAAATCAAAAAAATGTAACTGTGACAAGGTGAACCACAACCAAACACTACTGAAATATTCCAACTCTTGCATTTCAACAAAAGAAATTCAAAATGAACTTTGAAAAATCAAGAAAATGTAACTGTGACAAGGTGAACCGCAACCAAACACTACTGAAATATTCCAACTCTTGCATTTCAAAGAAAGAAATTCAAATGAACTTTGAAAAATCAAGAAAATGTAACTCTGACAAGGTAAACCACAACCAAACACTACTGAAATATTCAAACTCTTGCATTTCAATGAAAGAAATACAAAATGAACTTTGAAAAATCATGACAATTTAACTGTGACACGGTAAACCACAACCAAACACTACTGAAATATTCCAATTCTTGCATTTCAACGAAAGAAATTCGAAATGAACTTTGAAAAATCAAGAGAATGTAACTGTGAAACGGTAAACCACAATCAAACACTACTGAAATATTCCAACTCTTGCATTTCAACGAAAGAAATTCAAAATGAACTTTGAAAAATCAAGAAAATGTAACTGTGACAAGGTAAACCACAACCAAACACTACTGAAATATTCCAACTCTTGCATTTCAACGAAAGAAATTCAAAATGAAAATAGAAGAAAATCGAAAATGAAAATGTTACACGGAAAACAACAACGAAACACTACTGAAATATTCCATCTCTTGCATTTCAACGAAAGAAATTCAAAATGAACTTTGAAAAAAATCAAGAGAATGTAACTGTGATAAGGTAAACCACAACCAAACACTACTGAAATATTCCAACTCTTGCATTTCAATGAAAGAAATTCAAAATGAACTTTGAAAAATCAAGAAAATGTAACTGTGACAAGGTAAACCACAACCAAACACTACTGAAATATTCCAGCTCTTGCATTTCAATGAAAGAAATTGAAAATGAACTTTGAAAAATCAAGAAAATGTAACTGTGACAAGGTAAACCACAACCAAACACTACTGAAATATTCCAACTCTTGCACTTCAACGAAAGAAATTCAAAATGAACTTTGAAAAATTAAGGGGATGTAACTATGACAAGGTAAACCACAACCAAACACTACTGAAATATTCCAACTCTTGCATTTCAACGAAAGAAATTCAAAATGAACTTTGAAAAATCAAGAAAATGTAACTGTGACAAGGTAAACCACAACCAAACACTACTGAAATATTCCAACTCTTGCATTTCAATGTAAGAAATTCAAAATAAACTTTGAAAAAACAAGAAGATGTAAGTGTGACAAGGTAAACCACAACCAAACACTACTGAAATATTCCAACTCTTGCATTTCAACGAAAGAAATTCAAAATGAACTTTGAAAAATCATGAATCTGTAACTGTGACAAGGTAATCCACAACCAAACACTACTGAAATATTCCAACTCTTGCATTTCAACGAAAAAAATTCAAAATGAACTTTGAAAAATCAAGAAAATGTAACTGTGACAAGGTAAACCACAACCAAACACTACTGTAATATTCCAACTCTTGCATTTCAACAAAAGAAATTCAAAATGAACTTTGACAAATCAAGAAAATGTAACTGTGACACGGTAAACCATAACCAAACACTACTGAAATATTCCAACTCTTGCATTTCAACGAAAGAAGTTCAAAATGAACTTTGAAAAATCAAGAAAATGTAACTGTGACAAGGTGAACCACAACCAAACACTACTGAAATATTCCAACTCTTGCATTTCAACGAAGGAAATTCAAAATAAACATTGAAAAATCAAGAGAATGTATCTCTGGCTAGGTGCACCAAAACGAAACACTACTGAAATATTCAAACTCTTGCATTTCAACAAAAGAAATTCGAAATGAACTTTGAAAAATCAAAAGAATGTCACTGTGACACTGTAAACCACTACCAAACACTACTGAAATATTCCAACTCTTGCATTTCAACGAAAGAAATTCAAAATGAACTTTGAAAAATCAAGAAAATGTAACTGTGACAAGGTAAACCACAACCAAACACTACTAAAATATTCCATCTCTTGCATTTTAAAGAAATAAATTAAAAATGAAAATTGAAAAATCAAGAAAATGTAACTGTGAAAAGGTAAACCATAACGAAACACAACTGAAATATTTCATCTCTTGCATTTCAACGAAGGAAATTCAAAATGAACATTGAAAAATTAAGAAAATGTAACTGTGACAAGGTTAACCACAACCAAACACTACTGAAATATTCCAACTCTTGTATTTCAACGAAAGAAATTCAAAATGAACTTTGAAAAATCAAGAGAATGTAACTCTGACAAGGTAAACCACAACCAAACACTACTGAAATATTCCAACTCTTGTATTTCAATGAAAGAAATCCAAAATGAACTTTGAAAAATCAGGAAAATGTAACTGTGACACGGTAAACCACAACCAAACACTACTGAAATATTCCAACTCTTGCATTTCAACGAAAGAAATTCGAAATGAACTTTGAAAAATCAAGAAAATGTAACTGTGACACGGTAAACCACAATCAAACACTACTGAAATATTCCAACTCTTGCATTTCAACGAAAGAAATTCAAAATGAACTTTGAAAAATCAAGAAAATGTAACAGTGATAAGGTAAACCACAACCAAACACTACTGAAATATTCCAACTCTTGCATTTCAACGAAAGAAATTCAAAATGAACTTTGAAAAATCAAGAAAATGTAACTGTGACAAGGTAAACAATTACTACACACAACTGAAATATTCAAACTCTTGCATTTCAATGAAAGTAATTCAAAATGAACTTTGAAAAATCAAGAGAATGTAACTGTGATAAGGTAAACCACAACCAAACACTACTGAAATATTCCAACTCTTGCATTTCAACGAAAGAAATTGAAAATGAACTTTGAAAAATCAAGAAAATGTAAGTGTGACAAGGTAAACCACAACCAAACACTACTGAAATATTCCAACTCTTGCATTTCAAAGAAAGAAATTGAAAATGAACTTTGAAAAATCAAGAAAATGTAACTGTGACAAGGTAAACCACAACCAAACACTACTGAAATATTCCAACTCTTGCATTTCAACGAAAGAAATTCAAAATTAACTTTGAAAAATTAAGGGGATGTAACTATGACAAGGTAAACCACAACCAAACACTACTGAAATATTCCAACTCTTGAATTTCAACGAAAGAAATTCAAAATGAACTTTGAAAAATCAAGAAAATTTAACCGTGACAAGGTAAACCACGACCAAACACTACTGAAATATTCCAACTCTTGCATTTCAATGTAAGAAATTCAAAATGAACTTTGAATAAACAGGAAAATGTAACTTTGACATGTTAAACCACAAACAAACAATACTTAAATATTCCAACTCTTGCATTTCAATGAAAGAAAATCAAAATGAACTTTGAAAAATCAGGAATATGTAACTGTGACATGGTAAACCACAACCAAACACTACTGAAATAGTCCAACTCTTGCTTTTCAACGAAAGAAATTCTAAATGAACTTTGAAAAATCAAGAACATGTAACTTTGACTAGGTAAACCACAACCAAACACTACTGAAATATTCCAACTCTTGCATTTCAACGAAAGAAATTCGAAATGAACTTTGAAAAATCAAGAAAATGTAACTGTGACAGGGTAAACCACAACCAAACACTACTGAAATATTCCAACTCTTGCATTTCAACGAAAGAAGTTCAAAATGAACTTTGAAAAATCAAGAAGATGGAAGTGTGACAAGGTGAACCACAACCAAACACTACTGAAATATTCCAACTCTTGCATTTCAACGAAGGAAATTCAAAATGAACTTTGAAAAATCAAGAAAATGTAACTGTGAGAAGGTAAACCACAACCAAACACAACTGAAATATTCCATCTCTTGCATTTCAACGAAAGAAATTCAAAATGAACTTTGAAAAATCAAGAAAATGTAACTGTGACACGGTAAACCACTACCAAACACTATTGAAATATTCCAACTCTTGTATTTCAACTAAAGAAATTCAAAATGAACTTTGGAAAATCAAGAAAATGGTAGAGTGACATTGTAAGAAACAAAATCCATTTCATGAATTTGTTCAAATAGTTTATTTATGCGAAGGAACTAAACTTTTAAGGTCTTGCTTTAAAGAAAATGTTACATTGTAAATTAACCCAACAAACAATAACTACGATAATCGAACAAATCTGGTGTTTAAATGTCCGTAATTCAAAATGAAATTTTAAAAATAATGAAAATCTAAATTTGTCAAGGTAAACCACAACCAAACACTACTGAAATATTCCAACTTTAGAATTTCAACAAAAGAAATTCAAAATGAACTTTGAAAAATCAAGAAAATGTAACTGTGACAAGGTAAACCACAACCAAACACTACTGAAACATTCCAACTCATGCATTTCAACGAAGGAAATTCAAAATGAACTTTGAAAAATCAAGAAAATGTAACTGTGACAAGGTAAACCACAACCAAACACTATTGAAACATTCCAACTCTTGCATTTCAACGAAGGAAACTCAAAATGAACTTTAAAAAATCAAGAATATGTAACTGTGACAATGTAAATCACAAACAAACACTACTGAAAAATTCCAACTCTTGCATTTCAACGAAAGAAATTCAAAATGAACTTTGAAAATTCACGAACATGTAACTGTGACACGGTAAACCCCCACCAAACACTAGTGAAATATTTCAACTCTTGCATTTCAACGAAAGAAATTCAAAATGAACTTTGAAAAATCAAGAAAATGTAACTGTGACAAGGTAAACCACAACCAAACACTACTAAAATATTCCAACTCTTGCATTACAACGAAAGAAATTCAAAATTAACTTTGAAAAATCAAGAAAATTTAACTTTGTCAAGGTAAACCACAACCAAACACTACTGAAATATTCCAACTCTTGTGTTTCAATGAAAGAAATTCAAATTAACTTTGAAAAATAAAGAAACTGTAATTGTGAGAAGGTATACCACAACCAAACACTAGTAAAATATTCCAACTCTTGCATTTCAACGAAGGAAATTCAAAATGAACTTTGAAAAATCAGACCTTTGGAGGGGGAGGGGCCGGGGGGAGGGGGTCGTTCTGTGTCTCAATGCACAAAAAAGTATAAAAATGGGGGAGGGAAGGGGAGGGGAGGGTAGGAGGAGGAGGGAGAAGGAAGAGTGGGGGGGAGGAGGAGGCGAGGGGAGGGTGAGGAGGGGAGGGGAGGGTGAGGAGGGGAGGGGAGGGGAGGGGAGGAGAAGGAGGGGAGAGGAAGGGGAGGAGGAGGGAGGAGATGGAGGGAGAGGGGCCCCTTTTGGGGGCCAAAGGGGGGAGGAGCCCTTTGGGCCCCGGGGGGGGGTCTGGGGGAACCTTGAGGACCGGGGGGCCCTTTTGGGAGCCCAGTGGACCTTTGAGGACCGGTGGCTTCCTTCAGGGTTGGGGTAGAGGGATTGGAACCCTTTGGGGTTGGGGTAGAGGACCTCACAACACTGTTAAAATCGAACTTGTGTATTATAACGACCACAAAGTTTTACCCTCAAATTCTCTCTTAAAATCATCCTTTAAATCACCTTTTAAAATGTCTCTAACTGTTTCGCCGAAATAATTCCATAAAATGACTAAAATGGTTTCGCCCAAATAATCCCTAAGCGTAATTTCAGCGTGTTCCTTTTGTTTGGCATCCCTGTGCTTTCACTTTGTCCCGGAGACAATTCTCTTTGGGAATGCACCAAATACATTAATTAACTTGACGTCATCTGTCAGACATTCCCTGGAAACAATTTGATTAATGACTAACAGCATAGGTGTTCCCCGGAAACTCATATCAATTGGCTCGAACAACAACAAGAAGCGAGTGATAAAGTTCTTGTTTTTCCATTCTCACTGAAAAAGACCATAAAAACATCAAATAAATTGACCAACACACATAACAATCAATGAAAACATACATAAATGTGAGAAAATTCATGTTTTTTCAAGTGAGAAAATTGCTGTTTTTTTATTCTCACTGAGAAAACCATAAACCACGTGGTCATGTCACGACCTCCAACAGACTAATAAAACTTTAGCAAAAAACCCTTTCCTTATATTCACTCCGACGCTAATATGTAGCCAGCCCTCTGATTGGCTGAGAAGGGGGTTGTATCCGACTCGCTGATTGGCTGAGAAGGAAACACGTGATCTAACTGTTTCCTGGAAACTCATAACATTTGCCTAGAGCAACAACAAGAAATACTATTTCTGGATCAAAACATTTGCATCGAGCATGTACATGTCCAAAACAACAACAAATGCTGTTTTCTATTTCCGGGAAACTCATAACATGTGCCTAGAGCGTGCACTTACAACAACAACACCATCAACACCTTTGGAAATTTAGGTCATTGACCCCATTAACCGCGTGTTCTCCCTAGGGACTCTATGCCCATATATGGTGTGGGGTCACGAGTAGCACCCCTCTCTCTACTCTTTGATCAGTTCTTAAAAATTTCTGCTTCAACCTCACCAAAATACTCAAGTCCCTTATAAATAATATATTATTTAAAAGACATGTTTTCCTACACAACACGTCAATAACCGACTTTCACCATTTGTGGAAAAGACTCTTTTTTGAAAGAAGAAGACTCTTTTTTGAAAGAAGTTTTCGAGAACATTTAGTCCTAAACTAACTCTGTCCCAGTGCAATGTTGCTCATAAGACAGCAAAGTTGTCACTGACCATATCAAGGACGATGTTGTCTTCACTCTGGGTGGAAGAATGTTGTCCGTGATTCAGGTCACAATGAGTTCATTTGGCAACACCGCCCTAATATGTTCTTCTGCAGTTAAGCTTGGAGCAGCTTTCTCCGTGCTATCGGTGGAAGCATTGAAAGTAATACTACAAATCAGGAATCAAAGGACCAATTTGTGGTCATTGACCCAGCAAATCATACCATAGATCCACCTGATTTTAGTAAAGCGGATAGAAAGTAAAAATAGCTAAATATTTCATATATCCCTTATGTACTATAACTTAGACCTGATCAGCTGAAATATAATTCTAGTCGTATATCACCAAAATCCACATAACTGTGCGGTTCGATCTGGTTGAAGCTGAGCCTCAGCCATAAAACGAAGATATGGGTTTATCTGCGCGTAGAAAAACGAGAGAGAAAAAAGTGATGAAAGACAATATGACAAACAAGAAAATAAAAAACTGATTTTATTTGAACAGGAAATAAATTTGAAATAGAAATAAAGTGGAAAAAAATTAAATTATCTTAATGTGATACGATTCACCCCCCCCCCCCCGCTTTTCCCTAGATTAGCTAGAAATTTGCAAAAATGGTAGTAAAAAATATACTTGATATACGTTTATAAAATTACGACCAAACAATTAGTTTCAATTAATTTTAATTTCATGATGAATTTCACGAAGCTAAATAATTTTTTTCATTTTTCATTGTTAACTTTTTTCTTAAGCTTAACACAGAATTAATCATTTCACTGGATGAATTTAAGATAATAATAATATGAATAGATTAGTCTGTGATAAATGGAGCCAGACTCCAGGTTTCTGCTGAAAGTGAAAAAATGGTAGTCCAAACATTATAAAAATCAATTTTAATGAGCATGCATTATCTTCAATATGTCAATTTCTAAAATCTTAATTAATTTTAGTCAACATTTTAAAATTTGTTTACTTGAACAGTCCAATATTGAAATATTTATTCAGTTTGTTCAGTTATTCCTTGACTTCAATAAAGTGCACCATCTTCAAAAAGTGCACCATCTTGTAGTGACTACAATAAGCACCACTAATTAAGTTTTTGTGCGCATTGATGTCATCTTTCTTTTTAATATATCCATTTCTATTGCTAATATCCATTCGAACGATTAGATCCTCTCAAGATACTCATATTAAGTGCGATAATCGAACGTGCCTATTCACTTTCATAGACGATTACTTCTTCTTCCCATTTTCATCTCTTCGTCTTAGTTGCTTAGAAACGTTTATGTGACATGGGATTAAATGACGCTTCAAAAGCAAAGATCGTCCGCCTTTCTCCATAGATTTACAAACTGGGATGGCAACGCTATTCATCTTGAACAACATACGCAATAATATTGCTGTCTATAGGCTTTGTCGTTTTGGAGATTGTTAAAAAGAGATTACATTTTTTTGGTCTAATATCATCAAACTAAAGTTCCTGGCAACGATATCATACTCTATTCATAAAGCCAGGGACCTTAAAGAAAAATAAAGTGTATTACCTTATAAAATCTTCCTTTGAAGATCATTGATCTTTGATGGCTGGTGCGCTGGATTTGGAATCCTTTGTCCGAAGGTTGAGGGCTCGATTTCTGGTTTGGCCAATTATTTGGTTTGAAATGGGAGTCAGTGGCGTGACTCTGTATGCTCGGCCAGTGTCGACCCTGCTCTAAATAGGTACCTGGAGAAATCTAGGGAAGGTAAGCAGTAAAGGTGGGCGAAAGCACAGGATGGCTGACCCCCAGCCCCTTATTGCACGTCCTGGCTAAACGGCCATGAAACGGAGATCAGAATCGTCTGTTTCGGCTTAAAGGGTGTAGTGCGACATCCTTTAACTTTTTTTTAAAACTTTAAGCAAACTTTCCGAAGAATCCTTATAATTATCAACATAAAACAGAGAAACAGAGAAACGACTACTTTGGAATATCTAGTGAATCAAACCCCCGCTGATGCTAACGCTAAAACTCACTACAGCACAAACCCGTATTTAGTCAACTGAGATGCACACAGCCCTCTTCCAGCTCAATCTATTCAAAGCTTCGTTCTTTGCCCTCTTTTATGAAGTTCCAATTTCCTTTAATTCCTTCCTTATGACCCTTTCCCACCAATATGACCATAAAGGGATGACCAACTTTTTTGACCCAAGATGAATGATCACAAAGCAGATCTTATTGCAACCTGTCATCCATCATTAGTAAAAATTGGCCAAGAAATCTTTTGCTATTGCTTCCCTAGAAAGTGGGATCGAACTTTCGACAAGCTTATTGTTTGACATGTATTCAGCCTAATGAATACCTAAGAGTATCTTTAGAAAATCCCTCCGAAAAATATTTCACCATCATCATCAGCCTTTTGAAGTGTCCACACTTCAGAGCCATGTTTGGCCACTTTCATTACCAGCCACTGGCTTGGGCACTGGCCACTGGCTTCCAATATTCTAACCTGACTTCGCAGGCTTTTCTTATTCATCCAGTCAAATTTTGAAATAAAAAAAAAACAAAAAAACATTGCCTCGTCTGTTCCACTTTTCCTCACTACCTCCACCATCTTAACTAATGATATTACCCAAGTAAGTGAAGCTAAGCACTTGGTAGATTTTCTTGCTACCTAACATTACCTCTTTACCCTCATTTAATCCTAATCAAAACGACATGGTATTCTTAATATCAGTTTTAGAGCGTATTCATTAAATCTTAACACTCAGAACCTCCAATGTTCATTGACTTGGCAACTTATTTTTCAAACAGTTCGTGGTAACGAACTGTAAGTAAGGAGTGACCCGGCTCAATAGTAACCGAAACTCTAAAAAACAAGGAATTTTGATTCAAATCGATACGTCAAAAGAATTGATTTTTATGCAGTAGTTTCATCAAGTTTAGTCCAACCCATCAAAAGTTGAGAGCCTGAGAAAATTTGCCCTATTTTCAAAAAAGGGGGCGACACCCCCTAAAAGTCATAAAACCTTGATAAAAATCACGCCATCAGATTCAGTGTATCAGAGAACCCTTCTGTAGAGGTTTCAAGCCCCTATCTGCACAAATGTGGAATTTTGTATTTTTTTGCCAGAAGAAAAATCACGGATACGTGTTTATTTTTTTTTTCAGGGGTCAGCGTATTGACCCGATGGTCCTAGAATTTCGTGATAGGACTCATGCGAACGGAAATAAAAATTCTAGTGCCCTTTTTAAGTGACCAAAAAATTGAAGAGCAAATAGGAACCCTCCCACGCTCATTTTTTCCCAATATCACCGGATTAAAATTTTGAGGTAACCATTTTGTTAGGCATAGTCGAAACATCTAATATCTATGTCTTTGAGGACGACTTAATCCCCCACAGTCCCCAGGGGAAGGGTTGAAAGTTATGAACTTTGTCCATTGTTTATATGTAGTCTTGGTTATTGGTAAGTATACAGACGTTTTCAGGGGAGGATTATTTATGGTAAGGGGGTTGGGGGGGGGGATTGGGTTAACTGGGAGGATCTTTCCACGGAAGAATATTTGTATGGGGGAAGAGAATTTCCATGAAGGGGGCGCTGGATTTCCCAGCTTTATTTAAAAAACAATCAGAAATTAAATAAAAAAAGACAAGTTTTTTCTACTGAAAGTAAGGAGTAACAGTAAAACTTAAAACGAACAGAAATTATTCCATATATGAGGGGGTTTGCCCCCTCCTCAACAACTCGCTGTTTACGCTAAAGTATTTTTCGTAGTTTTAAAAGAGATATTTATTCCAATTAAACGGCCAGTGGTCATTCAGGGTCATTCAGGGGTCGTTCAGGGGTCATTCTTAAAGAATTGGAACAAAATTTGAACTTTTAGCGTAAAGAGTGAGGTATTGACGAGGGGGTGAATCCCCTCATATTACCTATACGAGGATGTTCTCTCCCATGTCAATGCCTCGCTCTTTACGCTAAAGTCTGACTTTTGTTAAATAATGGCCGATATAAGTAATAATTTGTTAGTCTTATTTTCCGGCCAATCTTAGCATTTAATTTCACCATAAGAAGCTTCATAACTATGATTTTTATGTGATAACAAACCAAAGATATTGCATGTCTTCGGATTGTGGTTGCTATTAAATAAACAAAAACAAGTTTTTTCCAACTGAAAGTAAGGAATAACATCAAAACTTAAAACGAACATAAATTATTACGTACACCTTTTAAATATCTTTTCTTTCATTCATTTCAGTGATTTGAGAATTGCTCAATTTCATAAAGACACCTTTGGTCTCTTTGCCTGTTTCGTTGCTTCACCTTAGAAAATAATCTCCGCATTCATCGCTAAATTAAGTTAGGATGGAGAATCTCTCCATGCAGATAATTTCTTTTGGGGGAAGGGAATCCTCCATGGAGATATATCTGAATATCGGTAAATTTTTAAAAAAAAACGATCAGTAATTAAATAAAAAACAAGTTTTTTCAACTGAAAGTGAGAAGCAACATTAAAACTTAACAGGAACAGAAAATATTACGTATTTGAGATGAGTTGCCTCTCCTCAATAGCTCGCTCTTAGGCTAAAGGTCCTTTTTTAACTTTTAAAAGAGGCTACTATTCTAATTAAACATCCTTCGTGATTCCGGAGTCATTCTTAAACACCTGGAATAAAAATCAGACTTATGTTATTATAAGGTTATTATTAGTTAAAAAAATAAAATTAATATACAAATTTCGTTTTAATTATTCATATACGGTGAGCCAAATTTAGAACCTGCATTAATTCAGAAATGTTAAAAAAACAAGTTTTTTTTGTTTGTTTTTTTTAACTGAAAGTAAGAAGTGACATTAAAACTTAAAACGAACAGAAGTTATTCCGTATATGAAAGGGGCTGTACCTTGCTCAACGCCCCTGTCTTTACGTTAAATTTTTTTATTGTTTTATAAAGCAGAGTTGTGAGACAGAGTCAAAGTTTAGCGTAAAGAGCGGGGCGTTGAGGAGGGGACAGCCCCTTTCACATGCGGAATATTCTCTGTTCGTTTTAAGTTTTAATGTCACTCCTTACTTTCTGTTTAAAAACCTTTTTTTTTTATCTAATATCTAGGAGGCTCAAGGTATCTGCATAACTTAAGTCCAGGTGAATCTAGACTTTTCATTTGACTCCATCTCTGCCGTGTTCTTTAAGACATGCTCCATCAAAATTGTGTCACTTTGCTAGTTGGATGTATTGTCCAACCCAAACCCAAAAGATACACCAGAAAGTTTACAAAGTTTGCAGTTAAACCCCCCGGTCAACACTTTACATGTCTATCAGAAAAAGTATTTAAATAACCCTCTAAATTATATATTTAGACTTAAACTCGTATATTAGACTATATATTTAGATTTTAATATTTGCAGAAGCAGCCACCTGAAAATTATTTTCAGAGATCTGTTAACTACTGGTATTAATTGGAAAATCTTTCCGTGGGTGACTGCATGCTTCTAAGCCACAGTCCCGTTTAGATACAAGAACAGTTAGAAAGAGCCCTACGTTAAAATAAAACGTTAAATTGAATTTAGCGCAATAAAACTTAGTTTTAACGTGTAAATCTAATGTAAAATTTACGTTGGATTCTAAGTAAAAAATAGTGAATTTTTACAGAACAGAACGTATAAACTAGATAAAAAAAAGTCTCAGTGGTAGGCCAAAATCGTGCTATTAGGACGTGAAAATCTAATGTAAAAAGTACGTTAGATTTGAAATAAAAAATAGTGAATTTGTGCAAAACACAACTTATAAACTACTTCAAAAATATTAGTGGTTGGCTGAAATCCTGCTATAAGAAAGTGTATATTTAATGCAAAAAGTAATTTGGATTTAAAGTAAAAAATAGTGAATTTGTGGAGATCACAACTTATAAGCTACTTCAAAAATCTCAGCGGTAGGCTGAAATCCTGCCATGAGGACAAAGCTGCCACTTAGATGCATCAGCAATTAAAATGAACAAAAGGTGAAATTGCGGATCGTATGAAGTCTTCTTGAAAGACGTCAAGAATGTCTAAATCGATGCCATCAATGATGCTTACATCGATCACAAGACGTTTATGAGAGCCCTGTTTTGTTTAAACAAGGATTAATTTCGTTGATGAGCAAACAGATTCTAGCTTTTGTTTCCATCGATATCTCATATCTCAAAGACGGGAAATTACATTTACTACTATTCAACCTTGAGAAGGAAGACTGTCTCTAGTTCTATTGTATTCGAAAGTAGCTTATATGTGGAAAGCACCGCCGAAAGTAACCGGAAAAGTAAGCTCTAAGAAAGAATGGAAAGACTTTTGTGGCAACTGTAAGCTCTTTCAATTATGGAAAGAGAAAAAAGAGAATTATTAACGATCCTATTTTAAAAATAGAAGACAGCTACTAATATATATATATATATATATATATATATATATATATATATATATATATATATATATATATATATATATATATATATATATATATATATATATATATATATATATATATATATATATATATATATACATATATGTATATATATATATATATATATATATATATATATATATATATATATATATATATATATATATATATATATATATATATATATATATATATATATATATATATATATATATATATATATATATACTTAATAGATTGTCGAGTAAAAAGAAAAAAAAAATTCTAGCAAGTTTGCAAGAAGTTTAGTAGTAATAGTCCGAATGCGTTATAAATTTTGTTTCACAACTTAATTTGAACAGACCAAAATTTTTGCCAACTGAACAGAATGAAAATCTTAGCCAAAAAGTTATTCTACAAATAACCTTTTGGCTTTTGAAACGATTCTTGCTAGTTCTTGTTTTGTCTGTCATTAACACAAGATTTAAAGTCAAAACAAGGTCGTTTGGCTACCTATATTAGGATTTTTCACCTAATTCGTTTGACTAAGAATAAAGAGAAGTCAAGTTACAAAAACTATTATTTTTCGCCTTTATGTAATACTTTATTTTTTTTTGTAATAAAAATACAAAGCAGAATTGAAACTCAAAACGAATATAAATTTCTCTTTATAAAATGAAAACTGTTTCCTCTTCAACACACCATTCATTACGCAGAAGTTTTATAGTGTTCTACTAAAAGCATATTTATTTACAACATTGTAGTTAATAGGTAATTGCTTGTCTTTTTATTTACCTACTGGCTTTTAGAAAATTTAAACTGTAAATTTCACTGTTTAAAAAAAATATGGATAAATAAGCCCTTCCGATTTTGAGGCATTGTGAAAAATGCTTTTGGTCCTATTCCAATTGCCCTTGTGTTTCGTAAGTAATTATTAAGAAACGGGGGATAAAAGTTAAAGTTTGGTATAAACAGCACGAGGCTGAGGAAGAGCTAGGTCCCCCTGTGTACAGAGTAATTTCTATTTATTGTAAGTTCATTGCAACGTTATGCATTGCTTTCATTTGAAAAAGTTTTTCTTTACAATCTAATTCCTTCTCATTTTTAGTACAATATCAAAGTTTATCCTAAATTTGAGGAGGGCCGCTGCACCTCAAACCCAATTCTTCAGATCACAGTCTAACTTTTATAAAATAAATAAAAAAAACTTTTCCCACAAAATAAGTTATTTAAAGAAAAGTAAAGTACTCCATTAAACAAAAAATGAGCAAAAATAAAATCAAATAATTTACCAAGCGTGAAAAAAAAAAATACAAATGAATGTCAAATAATCAATAACTAAAATCAAATAATCTACCAAGCGTGAAAAAAAAATACAAATGAATGTGCACTGTCAGTTTAATATACATTTACTGATATTTAGTAATCAAAATGTTAATATTATTTGATTTATTAAAGTTATAAAAGAAAAAATTTTATATTTTTTTCAGTAAAGTGCAAATTATGTTCTGGCCCTGGGAAGGCATAGGGGTTTTGAGCCCAACTTATGTTAATTTCTGCTCGTTTTGAGTTTGACTCGGTTATTTATTGTAATTTCTGTTCGTTTTGGGTTTAATTTACCTACTAATTCCTATTATCGGTAGGTTCACGTTTGGCATATTTCTTTCTTTTATTTTTGTTCTTTTTGGGTAAATGGAGTTATTCAATTCTCTTTGAAAAACTTATTTTGCTGAAAAAGTTTTTTTTAATTAATTTCTGTTAGTTTTATATTGACATATTTTTTTCAGAGAAAAAGAAAATAATACTTTAAATCTTTTTGTTTTTTTAAAGAATTTATAGTTTGGCCTGCTATTTGTACGCTGGAAGAAAATTTTCAGCATTTCTTAACAACATACACCCTTTTAAAAATCAGGACACAAATAGTAGTGTTTAATTTAGTTTCATACCTCCTCTAGTTGACCTGAAATGGAAAACTTGATACCATTAGGAAAAAAATCTATTTACTTTCTTTGATTGCTTGGATACATTTACGATATTTTGATTTGGTAAAATTTTAAGAGCAGAAGCAGCCCCGAAAGTTTGAACATAATACCCTCAGTCGTTCTTGGGATACCTTGAGAAGCCTTATTGAGAATTAGCATTAACACAGTGCATTTCATTTAATTTTATGCCAACACTTAGTTGTTAAACATAAATTCAAATGGGATTGTAGGCGTGGGAGAGGGATTAGTTTTTCTCCAATCACTTTCGACTATTATAAAGGGCCTCAGCCCTTTGTATTTTCAATTGAATGAGCCCTTTCTGAAGTTCCTACGACAACTCCTTTGATTGAAAGTGCCCTGGTCTAGACAACAACAACAACAACAAAATAATACATTATACCGACACCGATCTTTACTATAAATATATAAAACCTTCAAATCACTTTCGACTATTAAAAAGGGCACTAGGCCTTTCAATTTCCAATCGAATGAGCCCTTTTTGAGTTTCTACGACAACACTTTCTATAAACACCTTATATACCCCCAGGGCATAAACTACAACCCTTACCCTAAGGGCTGTTAGGGTGGTTGTCATCCTCTAAGACCTAATTTCCAGAACTTTCAACTACGTTAAACAAAATGGCTATCTCAAAATTTTGATTGGATGTATTTGGGGAAATGGTGGGCGTGAGAGGGGCGTTAGTCTTTCTCCAATCACTTTCAACTACTAAAAAAGGCACTAGCCCTTTCAATTTTCAATCAAATGAGCCCTTTGGAAGTTTTTACGACAACGCTTTCAATATAAACCTTACATGCCCCCAGGGGATAACTTACAACCCTCGCCATGAGGGCTGGGGGGATGGTTGTCATCCTCTAAGACCTAATTACCAGAACTTTCAAATACGTTGAACAAAATGTCTATCTGAAAATTTTGATTGGATGTGTTTGGGGGAATGGTGGGCGTGAGAGGGGGGTTAGTTACCCTTTAATCACTTTCAACTATTAAAAAGGGCACTAGCCCTCTCAATTTCAAATTGAATGAGCCCCTTTTGAAGTTTTTACGACAACTCCATCATTAAAAACCTTATATGCCCCCAGGTCATAACTTACAACCTTTGCCCTGAGGACTCTGGGGGGTTTTTCATCCTTAAATACATAATTGCCAGAACTTGCAACAACGTTGAACAAAATATCTATCTCTAACCTTTCATTGAACGTGTTTGGGGAAATGGTGGGCGGGAGATGGGGGTTAATTACTCTCCCCTCACTTTCGACTATTAAAGAGGGCAATTTCAATTTTCAATCAAATGAGCTCTTTTTGAAATTTCTACAGCAACTTTCTATATAAACCTTATATGTCCCAAGGACATAACTTACATCCCTTGCACTGAGGGCTCTGATGGGGTTATCATCATACAAGACTTAATTTCCAGAACTTTCGACTACGTTGAACAAAATGGATATCTCAAAATTTTGACTGGATATGTTTGGGGAAATGGTGAGCATGAGAAGGGGGTTAGTTGCCCTTCAATCAATTTCGACTATTAAAAGGGCATTAGGCCTTTCAATTTTCAATTGAATGAGCCTTTTTTGATGTTTTTACAACATGCGATTTCTGTAAAAACCTTACATGCTCCCAGAGCATAACTTACAACCCTTGCCCCGAGGGTTGGGGGGGGGTATGGGTTGTCATCCTTAAAGACCTAATTTCCAAAACTTTCAACTATGTTGAATTAAATAGCTATCTAAAAATTTTGAGTGGATGTGTTTGGGGAAAAGGAGGGCGTGAGAGGGTGGTTAGTTGCCCTAAAATCACTTTCGACTAATAAAAAGGGTAATAGTCCTTTGAATTTCCAATCGAATGAGCCCTTTTTCAAGTTTCTACGATAAAAATTTCAATAAATGCTTTCTATGCCCCCAGGGCATAACTTATAACCCTTGCCCTGAAGACTGTGGGGGGAGTGTCCTGCTCAAAGGTATAATTTCCTGAACTTTAAAATGCGTGGAACAAAATGGCTATCTAAAAATTTTGATTGGATATGTTTGTGGAAATGGTGGGCGTGGAACGGGTGTTAGTTGCCTTCTAATAACTTTCAACTATTAAAAAGGGCACTAGCCATTTCAATTTCGAATCGAATGAACCATTTTTGAAGTTTCTAGGACGACAAGTTATATAAAAACCTTATATGCCGCCAGGGCATAACTTACAACCCTTGTTCTGAGGGCTCTGGGGGAGTGTCCTTCTCAAAAACATAATTGCTATCTGGAAATCCACAACACTGAACAAAATGGCTATCTAAAAATTTTGATTGGATATGTTTGGGGAAAAGGTGGGCAGGAGAGGGGGGATAGTTGCCCTCAAATCAATTTCGACTATTAGAAAGGGCACTAGGCCTTTGAATTTCCAATCGAATGAGCCCTTTTTCAAATTTCTACGACAAAGATTTCAATAAAAACTTATATGCCCCCAGGGCATAACTTATAACCCTTGCCCTGAAGACTGTGGGGGGAGAACCTGCTCAAAAGTATAATTTCCTGAACTTTAACTGCGTGGAACAAAATGGCTATCGCAAAATTTTGATTGGATGTGCTTGGGGAAATGGTGGACATGGAAGGGGTGTTAGTTGCCTTTCAATTACTTTCGCCAATTAACAAGGGCACAAGCCATATCAATTTCTAATCCAAGGAGCCCTTTTCAAAGTTTCTACGACAAAGCTTTCTATAAGAACCTTATATGCCCCCAGGTGATAACTTACAACCCTTGCCATGAGGGCTTTGAGGGGGTTGTCATCCTGAAAGACCTAATTTCCAGAACTTAAAATCCGTTGAATAAAATGGCTATCTCAAAATTTTGATTGGATGTATTTTGGGGAAATGGTGGGCGTCAGAGGGGGTTAGTTGCCCTACAATCACGTTTAACTATAAAAAAGGGCACTAGTCCTTTGAATTTTCAATAAAATGAGCCATTTTTGAAGTTTCTATGTCAACACAATCTATAAAAACCTGAGATGCCCTCAGGGCAAAACTTACAGCCCTTGCCCTGAAGGCTGTGGGAGAGTGTCCTCCTCAAAAACCTAATTTCTATAAGGAAATCAACTACGCTGAACGAACTAGCTATCTAAAATTTTTGATTGGATGTGTTTCGAGAAATGGCAGGTGTGGAAGGGGTGTTTGTTGTTCAAACAAAATGGCTATCTCAAAATTTTGATTGGATGGGTTTGGGGGAATGATGGGCGTAGGGGGGGGGGGCTGGGGGCTAGTTGCCCTCCAATCACTCTCGATTATTAAAAAGGGCACAAGCCCTTTGAATTTCCAATCGAATGAGCCTTTTTTGAAGTTTCTACGACTTTACCTTCTATAAAAACCTTATATGCACCCAGGGCATAACTTAAAACCCTTTCCCCGAGGGTTGTAGAGGAGTGTCCTCCTCAAAAACATATTTTCTATCTGGAAATCAACTACGCTGAACAAAACGGATATCTCAAAATTTTGTTCGATGTGTTTGAGGGAATGGTGGGCGTGGGAGGGGGGGGGGGCTAGTTGCCCTCCAATCCACTTTCGACTAATAAAAAGGGCACTAGCCCTTTGAATTTCCAATTGAATGAGCCTTTTTTGAAGTTTCTACTACAACACCTTCTATAAAAACCTTATATGCCTCCACGGCATAACTTAAAACCCTTACCCTAATGGTTGTGGGGGAGTATCCTCCTCAAAAATATATTTTCTATCTAGAAATCCTCTACGCTTAATAAAATTGTTATCTCAAAATTTTGATTGGATGTGTTTGAGGAAATGACGGGCGTGGGGTGGGGCTAGCTGCCCTCCAATCACTTTCGACCATTAAAAAGGGCATTAGCCACTCCCATTTCCAATCAAATGAGCCCTTTTCAAAGTTTCTACGACAACTCCTTCGATACGAAGTGCCCGGGTATGGAGAAGAAAAAATAAATAATACATTGTGCCCACATGATTCTTTACTTAGGCAGCGCTATCGCGCTGCTTAGTTGTTTTTTTTATATTTGATTTCCACCAAGATCCCACCTCTTTTTGGAGGATTTTAACCAATTTTTCAAAAATTATAAAAAATTTCATTTTAACTCTCACGTTTTAGGGTGTTTCCTGGGGACAAGTAGAGGGTTCCTCATTTACTCCCCGTTTTCTTTATATATTTAAGTTTTTCATTCATTAAACAGTGCATCAGGGATGATAATTATTCTGAATAATAAGAACCCTTCAAAGTGTCTCAGGATGGGGGGGGGGGTCTTAAAATTGAATTATAGATTTAGGGGTATTCATTTCCATGTTTTAAGGGTTCTTTAAGCAAATTTTATTATATAGATGGACCTCTTGGACGTCGGATGGAAGAACAGGGAGTAATAGCCCCAATAGCCTCCCTGGGAAAAAGGACGGCATTGAAAAATATATAGGCTACAAAAAGAGAAAAGAGAAACATTTTCATTTTGAATTTTGGCAAAAACAAACATTCCTGCAGTTGTTGCCTTCCCGGAAATTTCCTGGTGTTCCTATGATCCCACTCCTTTCGTAGAGGTATGCAATCGAATGCAATATTTTATATTAATCTTTAAATTTTCCCACAATTGGAGCGAAGCTATCACTATGCAGAATCCATATTAAAGTCTTGGTCCAAAAATATTTCTCAGTATAAAGGTTATGCGTCAAATTTTACACTTTTCCTCTCCTCCTCAATCATATTTATCTGAAAGATCACCGAAATTTAGAAAAATATGCAAAAAAAATTGACTTTAGAAGGCTTCAAACAACCCCCACCGTCCTACCCACACACATTTTCACTGGACTCCAACATAATAGCTGATTTTATAGTATTTTTTTATTTATACGTCACTTCACCTGATTTTACCAAGCCAAGATTGAATAAACTCACCATTTTCGGAGCAAATGAGCTACAGAGTGTCATGATGATCTTGTAAACGCAAAAGTGAGCTTTGCGAAAATTTTAAGTTGATGAAATTCTTAAACTGGGAAATTTCATGCATAGTTATAGGATAATATTAGGTCAATTGAGAACCCTGAAATTCTCGTTAAATAATATTCTGACCCTTTTCAGACCAAAACTGCTGTTTATGCCACACAAAAATGCCACTTTGCTGTAACGCAATCTCTTTCGTTGCTCAAAAAGGGCACTAGAACTTTAGCTTCGCTTTTAAACAAGAACTCTCCCCCCGTTCTAGGATCCCTGTGAAACAGCAACAAATAAACACGCTTCTGCTACCATCCTTCTCGGTGAAAATATGAACTTTTCATTTTTGTAGATAGGGCTTCGAACCTCTGCTACAAGGTTCTCTGATATGCTTAATTTGATTGTAGAGTTATCAGTTAGATAACTTCCCTGCTTGGTGGTGTTTTTTTCTGGTTAAAAAAATTTGGCAAATTTTCTCAGGCTTGAGACATTAGGTTGGTAAATTTAAACTTGAAGAATTTTATGTTTTACGTAAATCTTGCCTTAGTTCCATCTGTACCACCAAAGACACCCAGGGCCTCATAGAAGAGCCCCCAGTCATCCCAGAAGCTCTCCGCAGCTGTGACGTTTTCTCATACTGGTTGGATGTAAGGGCTGCGCAAGTCCACCTAATAGTTGCACTGCAGTGCGTTCCGGGGTCTTCCTCTTGGATGTGTGCCCAGCGGATTCCTATGAAGAATAACACCTGGAATCCTTGTGCTCTCATTCATAGCACTTTTCCTAAATAATTCCATCTTCAAACTTAGATGACGTTGACGACAATTGGTTGTCTCGTTGCACCTCATATCGATTGATCGGTCATTTTCAGAGTCCAGTGAATACTTAGAATTCTCCTGAGGAAGATATTTTTGGAAGTTCAGTTTCAACTTCCCTGCTGCTACCTTAAGTGCCATGTCTCTGAAACGCATAACAGTACAGGCAAGACATTTTCATTAAAAAGCGATAGCTCAAAGCAAAGGGAGATGTTCTGTGATTGCTGAATTTTATAGAGTCTATTGAAAGTACCATGTGCCTGTCGTATTCTGTTCGGTACTTGTGCTGTTGAAACACTGCAGTCAATTTTGGTTCTTGGTGTTTGAGCTGTACAGCTCGTTCTATGCCCTGTTCCCCGTGATTGATGTTTAAAGGAGTGTCAGCAGTAGTCATGCATTTTGTCTCTGCTCCGTTTACGTTTAATCAAACTTAACTATTTTTTTTCTTCGCTCCATATAATACTTTTTGGAGTCCTTTCTTACAGAACCCTGGCATTGCAGTGTCATTAGAAGCGTCTAGATTACCCAGGTAGACTACTGGGTCTAGCTGAACACCTCTTGGTTTTCTGCATCTGAAAGTATAGTCTATCAGTATCACTTAAGAGAAGTTGAAAAAGAGTGCAAACTTGCTTCCCGTTTTCTAGCATGCGGAAAATCTAGTCTGACCGTTGGGGGGGGGGGGGGTTTGACGCAGCATTCGCTGTTTTAATACATGGCAATTAAAAGATTGACTAGTTTCTCTGGGTGCCATAGTGTAAAATCTCACACAAACTTGGACAGTCTACAGAGTCAAAAGCCTTCTAAAAATTAACAAAGATCATATAATTCTTTACCTACCGTTCTCAAATCTCTTCGGTTAAAATGTGAACTTTGAATGTAAGATTTTCTCAGGAGTAATTTGGTTGGAAGTCATGTTAATCGTCCCAGATATGATTGTATAGCTGTAAAGTGATTATTTGGAGTAATATGTGAGATTATTTTTCCAGAAATAGGGAGAAAGCAGATACTACGGTAATCCCCAGGAATTATGGCCCTCCCTTTATTAAAAATTTGGCTACTGCGTTTCCAATTGGACAATTTAACTGTTGTTCAAATTATTGTAAAGATAGATTTCCAGAATTTCAAATAGGATAGCACTAGTGGCTTAACCATCTCCGCTGAAATGCAATCTTTTCTTCAGGATTCTCCGTTTTTTAGCTTCCTAGATGCTTGAATACACTCAGTATGGGTAGGGGTGGGGGGTCAATATCTGTGATTAGAGCAAATATAGGGATCACAGAAATATTAATAGGGCCTTGGGAGGCCGGTGTATTCAATAAAGTAATGAAATGACGAGCCCAGATGTTGCCAATAGCTGATCGTTCCGAAAATCCGGCTCACTGCTGGGTATCTGACTAGTAATCGCCGTATGGATAACTTTTTGCGGATTAGTTCATTTTTACTTGATACACTACTTTAGGGTCTCCTTTTTTGCTGCCTCTCCTGTTTTAGTATCTTTCACTTCAACTAAGTTCTGCTTGTCTGCTCAAGGGTTTTTGTTATTGCTTTTTCGGCAGCTCTGTATTCTTCGTTCTGAGTATCATCCACTCAGAAATTTAGGTTTTGATAAAGAACAATGATATTTTCTTCCTTTCGTCAAGATACTACCAAGTCCAGTCTTATATGTATTAGTCTTTCGGTCTTTCCCGGTAAGCAGTTATTACCTCTGCTGAATCATGGTAACACTGCTTCATATTTTCCTGCTGTTAACACTTAGCCCCATCCAGTATGGATATGGCCTCAAATCGGTTTGACAAGTTTGCTTGAAAAGTTTGCTTAACTGTCCAATCAGGGAGGTTTCACTTAAATCCCGTTGAATCTTAGAAAGGGCACTATAACTGCCAATTTAAAATCAAACGAGACCTATCTGAATTAAATACGTCCACCCATTCCATGAAAACCTTATATGCCCCCAAGGCAAGCCCTTGCTCCAGGGCTCTGGGGGATAGAGCCAACCCTGGAAGCATCGTTATATGCCCTTTGGACTACTTTAAACAAAATTGCCATCGCACAATTTCAGTCAAATGCATTTGGTGAAAAGAGGGGTAGTTGAGTGTGGGGGAGGGGTGATGCTACCTTATCTTCATTACTATTGACTCTTAAAAAGGAACTAGAACTTCAAATTTTAACCAAATGAGCCTCCTCTAAAGCTTATACAACCATCCCTTCCATATGAGCCTTAAATGCCCCAGAGGCATAGCTTACATACCTCGCTCTTAGGCTCTGATGGTTTGTATCAACCTCGAAAGTCTTGTTGTCTGATATTTGGACTATTTTAAATAAAGTATTGTCTCAAAATACCTATTCGATAAATCAGAGGCAACGCTGTAGCGTTGCCTATAGTAAAGGCCATACGGCTCCAATGTTTTATTATTTTTTTTCCAGAGGCACTTCATATGGAAGGGGTCGTCGTAGAAACTTCAAAGGGGGCTCATTCAATTGGAAATCGAGAGTTTTAGTGCCCTTTTGAATAGTCGAAAATTATTGGAGGGCAACTAGCCCCCCCCCCACGCCTATCATTCTCCAAACACATCCACTCAAAATTTTGAGATAGCCATTTTGTTCAGCATAGTTGATTTCCACATAGAAAATATATTTTTGAGGAGGATACTCCCCCAGAACCCTCAGGGCAAGGGTTTTAAGTTATGCCCTGGGGGCATATAAGGTTTCTATTGAAAGCGTTGTCATAGAAACTTCAAAATTGGCTCATTCGATTGGAAATTAAAGAGCCAGTGCCCTTTTTAATAGTCGAAAGTGATTGGAGTGTAACTAGCCCCCCTCCCCAACCCCACGCCCATACTTTCCCACCACACATTAAAACAAAATTTTCAGATAGCCTTTTTGCTCATCGTAGTTGATTTCCAGATTGAAAATATATTTTTGATGTGTACACTTCCCCACAACCCTCTGGGCATAGGTTTTAAGCGATTTACTGGGGGCATATAAGGTTTTTATAGAAGGTGTTGTCGTAGAAACTTCAAAACAGGCTCATTCGATTGAAAATTAAAGGGCTAGGGCCCTTTTTAATAGTCGAAAATGATTGGAGGGCAACTAGCCCCCCCCACGCCCCGCAGTCCCCCCAACACATCCCCGCCAAATTTTGTGATTGCCATTATGTTCAGCGTAGTTGATTTCCAAATACAAAATATATTTCCGAGGAGGATTCTCCCCCACAACCCTCAGGGCAAGGGTTTTAAGTTATGCCCTGGGGCCATATAAGGTTTTTATAGAAGGCATTGTCGTAGAAACTTCAAAACAGGCTCATTCGATTGGAAATTAAAGAGCTAGTGCACTTTTTAATAGTCAAAAGTGAATGGAGTGTAACTAGCCCCCCGCCCCCCCCCCCACGCCCATCATTTCCCCAAACACATCCAATCAAAATTTTCAGATAGCCATTTCCAGATAATAAATATATTTTTGAGGAGAATACTCCCCCACAACCCTCAGGCCAAGGGTTTTAAGTTATGCCCTGGGGACATATAAGGTTTTTATAGAAGGACTTGTCGTAGAAACTTCAAAACAGGCTCATTCGATTACAAATTAAAGGGCTACTGCCCTTTTTAATAGTCGAAAGTGATTGGAGTTTGGAGTGTAACTAGCCCCCCTCACCCCCCCCCCCCCATACCGATCATTTCCCCAAACACATCCAACCAAAATTTTGAGATAGCCATTTTGTTCAGCGTAGTTGATTTCCAGATATAAAATATATTTTTGAGGAGGACACTCCCCCACAACTAGCCCCCCCCCACGACGCCCATCATTTACCCAAACACATCCAATCAAAATTTTGAGACAGCCATTTTGTTCGGCGTAGTTGATTTCCAGATAGAAAATATGTTGTTGAGGAGGACACTCCCCCACAACCTTCAGGGCAAGGGTTTTAAGTTATGACCTGGGGGCATTTAAGGTTTTTATAGAAGGCGTTGTCGTAGAAACTTCAAAAAAGGCTCATTCGATTGGAAATTCAAAGGGATAGTGCCCTTTTTGATAGTCGAAAGTCATTGGAGGGCAACTAGCACCCCTCCACGCCCATCAATCCCCCAATCACATGCAATAAAAATTTTTAGATAGCCATTTCGTTCAGCATAGGTGATTTCCAGATAGATAATATATATTTGAGGAGGACACTTGTCCAAAAACATCCTAACAAGGGTTTTTAGTTATGCCCTGGGGGCAAATAAGGTTTTAATAGAAAGCGTTGTCGTAGAAACTTCAAAACAGGCTAATTGGATTTGAAATTCAAAGGGCTAGTGCCCTTTTTAATAGTCGAAAATAATGGGAGTGCAACTAGCCCCCCCCACCCCCCCCCCCCCCCCACACCGATCATTTCCCCAAACACATCCAACCAAAATTTTGAGATAGCCATTTTGTTCAGCGTAGTTGATTTCCAGATATAAAATATATTTTTGAGGAGGACACTCCCCCACAATTAGCCCCCCCCCCGACGCCCATCATTTCCCCAAACACATCCAATCAAAATTTTTAGACAGCCATTTTGTTCGGCGTAGTTGATTTCCAAATAGAAAATATGTTATTGAGGAGGACACTCCCCCACAACCTTCAGGGCAAGGGTTTTGAGTTATGACCAGGGGGCATATAAGGTTTTTATAGAAGGCGTTGTCGTAGAAACTTCAAAAAAGGCTCATTCGATTGGAAATTCAAAGGGATAGTGCCCTTTTTGATAGTCGAAAGTGATTGGAGGGCAACTAGCACCCCCACGCCCATCATTCCCTCAAACACATCCAATAAAAATTTTTAGATAGCCATTTCGTTCAGCATAGTTGATTTCCAGATAGAAAATATATTTTTGAGGAGGACAATCCCCCACAACCCTCAGGGCAAGGGTTTTAAGTTATGCCCTGGGTGCATATAAGGTTGTTATTGAAAGCGTTGTCGTAGAAACTTCAAAAAAAGCTCATTCGATTGGAAATTCAAAGGGCTAGTGCCCTTTTTAATAGTCAAAAGTGATTTGAGGGCAACTAACCCCCCTCTCACGCCCTCCCTCTCTCACCTTTTCCCCAAACACATCCAATCAAAATTTTGAGACAGCCATTTTATTAAACGTAGTTTTAAGTTCTGGAAATTAGGTCTTTGAGTGAGGCGATACCCAAAATCTTGTTTGTAGTTATTTTTATTCGATTCAAACTTGATATGCATATTCAATTTAAGTTTCACTCGTTTTAAGATTTATTTATTCATTTACATTAATATATATTGTATGTTTGTTCGCATTGATTGTTATTTAATTTCTGTTTTAAGCTTGATTTTCATATTCAATCTAAGCATTATTCGCTTTAAGATCTATTTATTCATTTATATTATTACTTGTTGTATGTTTTTTGCTATGATTGTTTATTTAATTTCTTTTCGTTTTGGGTTTCATTTATTCTTTAATAGTAATTTCTGGTCGTTTTGAGTTTGAATTTTAACAGGTATTTGTATCTCCTGAGCTTAAGTTTAAAATGGCCAATACTTTTCTTTGAAAAACTTATTTTTCGGAAAGTTTTTTTTAAATTAATCTCAGGAAAAGACGACGTGTTTGTGTGTGTGTGGGGGGGGGAGTAGCTGCACTCTGATTACTTTGACTCTTAGAAAGGGCACTAGAACTTATGATTACCAATTAAATGAGTCCCCTCCAAAGCATGTACGACCACCCTTTTTATAAAAAAAAACCTTATATACCCCAAAAGCATAACTTACATCCCTTTCCCTGAGAGCTGTAGGGGAGGGGGGAGGTTGTCTTCCTCACAGACATAATTTCCGGAACCTTCAACTACGATAAATAAAATTTTTGTCTCCTAATTTTGATCGGAGGTGTTAAGGCAAATGCTGAGCGTAGAGAGGGATGGGGGGCTGTTTGCTCTCAAATCCCTTTCACTCTTAAAAATGGCACTTTAACTTCCAATTTTAAATCAAATAAGCCCCATCTGATGTTTATACGATCGCCTATTCAATAGAAACCTTATATGCCATCATAAAATAACTTACAACCCTATCCCCAGGATGCTGTGGGGTTGTATCATCCCTAGAGACATTATTAAAAGGTTCTTTGAACTATTTTGAAAAAAAAATTCTATTTCATAATTTCAATCAAATGCGTTTGGTGAAAGGAGGGGTTGTAGGAGAGGGGAGGGGGATAAATGCCGTCCATTACTTTTGACGCTTAAAAAAGAACTAGAACTTCTAATTTTCAACCAAATTACCCTCTTCTAAAGTTAAACAGCCATCCCTTTCATAAGAACCTTAAATACCCCCTGGGCATAACTTAAAACCCTTGCCCCAAATATCTGGGGTTTGTTTCAATCCCAAAAGCCTTTTTATATGATATTTAGACTATTTTGAATAGAACGGCTATCTCAAAATTTCTATTATATACATTTCGGGACAATACGACGTGTGTGTGTGTGGGGGGGGGGGGTGGTAGCTGCCTTCCAACCACTTTGACTAATAAAAAAAGGAACTACAGCATCTCCTTACCAATCCAATCTGCCCCGTCCGAAGTTTATATGACCACACTTCCTATAAAAACCTTATATGCCCCCAGGACATAACTTACCCACCTTGCCCTGAGGGCTGGGGGGATTTCTTATCCTCAAAGACATAATTTTCAGACCTTTCAAACATGTTGAACAAAATGGCTATCTAAAAATTTTGATTGTAAGTCTTTGGGGAAATGATGGGCTTGGGAAGGGGGGGTCATTTGCCCTCTGATAACTTTTGACTAATAAAAAAGGTGCTAGTCCTTTCATTTCAAATTGAATGAGCCTTTTTTGAAGCTTCTAAGACAAAACTTTCTATAAAAACCTTATGTACCCTAAGGGCATAACTTGTGACCCTTGTCCTGAAGGCTATGGGGGTGGGGTTTTCTTCGTCAAAGATATAATTTCTAGACCTTTCAACTACGTTGAAAAGTGGCTCTATCAAAATATTGACCGAAAATGTTAGGGGAAATGATGGGTGTTGGGAGGATTCCCCATCCAATTACCTTTCACTATTAAAAAGGGCAGTATCCCTCTCAATTTTTACTCGAATAAGCCCTTTTTAAAGTTTTTACGACAATACTTTCTATAAAAACCTTAAATGTCCCCAGGGCATAACACACAACCTTAGCCTTGAGGGCTGCATGGGAGTTGTCACACTAAAAGACGTAATTTCCAGACCTTTCAACTACGTTGAACAAAATAGCTATCTCGAAATTTTAATTGGATGTGTTCGGGGAAATGGTGGGTTTCAGAGGGGGGTTACTTTCCCTCCAGTACCTTCCGACTATTAAAAAGGGCAGTAGCCCTTTCAATTTCAAATCGAATGAGCCAGCGTTTCTACGACAGCGCTTTCTATAAAAACCTTTTCTGCCCCCAGGGCAAAACTTACACCCATAGTCCTGACGGTTGTGGGGGGAATTTCATCCTCAAAGACATAATTTCCGGACGTTTCAACTAAGTTGAACAAAATGTCTATCTCAAAATCTTGATTAGATGTGTTTGGTGAAATGATGGGCGTGAGAGGCGGGTTAGTTGCCCTCAAATCACTTTCGACTATTATAAAAGCCGCTATCAGTAGAGATGCTCGTCTGGATTTACCAACGCCCCCGTACCAAACAGGTTTCTGGTAGGTATAATCTGGTTTGGTAGGTACAATCTGGTTAGGTGGGTATAATCTGGTTTTGTTCAAGTTTTTCTGACACAATTTACTGAATTTCTATTTCATGATATACAAGTTTTTTTTTTAGGTTAAATCCGTGTCAGAAAAACCGGTGTGTTTTTTTTAGTTGCCAATATATTTAGAATGGTTTTAAGTTGAAAATTGTGACGTAAAAATAACTCAGTTATTTGCTTGCGTGTATAGGAATTCCCATGTTATTTGCTTGCCTGTATTTTGTGTTAAATAAGTAGTTTTTGTATCTTTTAAAAGAGCTTTAAGGGGTTTGAGAGACTCAGTTGCCTAATTCCGTGTGGTTTTTCTTTACTTAGTGCAAATTAAAAACGAATTTTTTGTTTTAAATAAGTAGTTTTTGTATGTTTTAAAAGAACTTTAAGGGGTTTGAGAGACTCTGTTGCCTGATTCCGTGTGGTTTTTATTCACTTAGTGCTCTTTAAAAACAAAATTTTTGTTTTAAATAATTAGTTTTTGTATCTTTTAAAATATCTTTAAGGGGTTTGAGAGACTCAGTTGCCTAATTCCGGGTGGTTTTTCTTTACTTAGTGTTCAATAAAAAAGAATTTTTTGTTTTAAATAAGTAGTTTTTGTATCTTTTAAAAGAGCTTTAAGGGGTTTGAAAGACTCAGTTGCCTGATTCCGTGTGGTTTTTCTTTACTTAGTGCTCAATAAAAACGAGGTTTTTGTGTTAAATAAGTAGTTTTTTGTATCTGTTAAAAGAGCTTTAAGGGGTTTGAGAGACTCTGTTGCCTGATTCCGTTTGGTTTTTCTTTACTTTGTGCCCATTAAAAACAAAATTTTTGTGGTAAATAAGTAGTTATTGTATCTTTTAAAATAGCTTTAAGGGGTTTGAGAGACTCTGTTGCCTGATTCCGTGTGGTTTTTCTATACTTAGTGCTCATTAAAAACGAAATTTTTTTTGTAAATAAGTAGTTCTTGTAACTTTTAAAAGAGCTTTACGGGGTTTGAGAGACTCTGTTGCCTGATTCCGTGTGGTTTTTCTTTACTTGATACACATTAAAAACGAAATCTTTGTTTTAAATAAGTAGTTATTGTATCTTTTAAAAGAGCTTTAAGGGGTTTGAGAGACTCTGTTTCCTGATTCCGTGTGGTTTTTATTTAATTAGTGTTCATTAAAAAAGAACTTTTTGTTTTAAATAATTATTTATTTTATATTTAAAAATAGATTTACGGGGGTTGTGAGAATAATTTTACTGATTAGGTTTTGGTTTTATTTACTTGATACCCATTAAAAACAAAATTTAGGATTTCTGTTAAATAAATAATTCTTATACATTTTAAAATAGTTTTACGGGATTTGAGAGACTCTGTAATGCAGTAATTTTTCAGTAAAGACACTCGATATCCTAAAAGTGTTTAATTCAAACTTTTTTAAAACTTCAAAATTTTTCAACTTTATTTATTTTTTTCTTTTTGTACATAACTTAAAATGTCAAAATACGCTTAAAGTTCTGACAATTGCGCTCTGTGATTGGTCAGAGACACGATGTGACTTTCCCACTGGTATTCTATGACCGGTTATTGACACTACCTAATCCATTGCATGTATTAAATCAGTATTTTTGTAAGTAGTAAATTCTTTCTTGAATTCACCTGCTGGATAAACAAAAAAAACATTTCATTCATGAAATTATGACAAAATTCTAAGTAAGTAACAAACTCTTTATTGTTTTCATTACTTAGATACACGATGTAGAAATTTGATTCAAGAAATTATGAAAAAATTTTCAGTAGGTAACAATTTCTTTCTCGAAGTCAACTCTTGGATACACAATACGGAAATTTCATTTAAGAAATTATGTAAAAATTGTAAGCAAGTAACAAACTCTTTCCAGAAGTCACCTCTTGGATACACAATGCAGAAACTTCATTCAAGAAACTTTGAGAAAATTGTAAGTAAGTAACAAATTCTTTCTTGAAGTCACCTCTTGGATACACAATACAGAAATTTCATTAAAGAAATTATGAAAAAATTGTAAGTAAGTAGCAAATTCTTTCTTGAATTCCCCTGCTGGATAAACAAAAAGACATTTCGTTCATGAAATTATGACAAAATTCTAAGTAAGTAACAAACTCTTAATTGTTTTCACGACTTAGATATACGATGTAGAAATTTAATTCAAGAAATTATGAAGAAATTCTCAGTAAGTAACAATTTCTTTCTTGAAGTCAACTCTTGGATACACAATACGGAAATTTCATTCAAGAAATTATGAAAATATTTTTAAGTACGTAACAAACTCTTTTTGTTTTCACCTCTTGGATATACAGTACAGATACTTCATTCAAGAAATTATTAAAAAATCTGAAGTAAGTAACTTTTTTTTCTCTTTATCAAAAATATTTTTCCCTTAGCTACACAATGTAGAAATTTAATTCAAAAAATTATGAAAAAATTCTCAGTAAGTAACAATTTCTTTCTTGAATTCAACTCTTGGATACACAATATTGAAATCTCATTCAAGAATTTCATGACTTAGATACGCGATGTAGAAATTTGATTCAAGAAATTATGAAAAAATTCTCATTAAGTAACAATTTCTTTCATGAAGTCAACTCTTGGATACACAATACGGAAATTTCATTTAAGAAATTATGAAAAAATTGTAAGCAAGTAACAAACTCTTTCCTGAAGGCACCTCTTGGATACACAATACAGAAACTTCATTGAAGAAACTATGAAAAAATTGTAAGTAAGTAACAAATTATTTCTTGAAGTCACCTCTTGGATACACAATACAGAAATTTCATTAAAGAAATTATGAAAAAATTGTAAGTAAGTTTCAAATTCTTTCCGGAATTCACCTGCTGGATAAACAAAAAGACATTTCCTTCAAGAAATTATGACAAAATTCTAAGTAAGTAACAAACTCTTAATTGTTTTTACGACTTAGATATACAATGTAGAAATTTAATTCAAGAAATTATGATGAAATTCTCAGTAAGTAACAAACTCTTTTTTTGATTTCACCTCTTGGATATGCAGTCCAGATACTTCATTCAAGAAATTATGAAAAAATCGCAAGTAAGTAACTTTTTTTTTCTCTTTATCACAAACAATTGTCACTTAGCTACACGATGTAGAAATTTAATTCAAGAAATTATGAAAAAATTCTCAGTAAGTAACAATTTCTTTCTTGAAGTCAACTCGACAAGCTCTTTATTGATTTCACCTCTTGAATATACAGTACAGATACTTCATTCAAGAAACGTGATTAAACACGTTTTGAAACTACATGCTATTTGCTTGCCTTTCCTTGGCACCTTTCCAAATGAGCGGGGATTCCCCACCGGTTCCTACACATTGCAAAAAAGTGAGCAGTACGAAAACTCCACGTTTTCAACCATACTGGTTTTTTAGCTAAATCTTTGGAAACAGCCCAGCCTCTATTTCTGACCGTTTAAGTTTTGATGTTAGTGTTGTCAGTCAAAAGCTATGACCTTGAGAAAAGAGCTTGAGAAAATTGCCTGATTATCCATAAATCCGTGTCAGAAAAACCGATGTGTCTTTTTTAGTTGCCAATATATTTAGAATGGTTTTAAGTTGAAAATTGTGACGTAAAAATAACTCAGTTATTTGCTTGCGTGTATAGGAATTCCCATGTTATTTGCTTGCCTGTATTTTGTCTTAAATAAGTAGTTTTTGTATCTTTTAAAAGAACTTTAAGGGGTTTGAGAGACTCAGTTGCCTAATTCCGTGTGGTTTTTCATTAATTAGTTCTAAATAAAAAAGTAGTTTTTGTTTAAAATAATTATTTTTTTTATCTTTTAAAATATCATTAATGGATTTTAGAGACTAGGTTTACTGATTACGTGTGGTTTTTCTTTAATTAGTGCTCATTAAAAACGAAGTTTTTTTTTTAAATAAGTAGTTTTGTATCTTTTAAAAGAGCTTTAAGGGGTTTGAGAGACTCAGTTGCCTGATTCCGTGTGGTTTTTATTTACTTATTGCTCATTAAAAACTAATTTTTGTGTAAAATAATTATTTTTTGTATATTTTAAAATAGCTTTAAGGGGTTTGAGAGACTCTGTTGCCTGATTCCGTGTGGTTTTTCTTTACTTACTGCTCATTAAAAACGAAGTTTTGTTTTAAATATTTAGTTTTTGTATCTGTTAAAAGAGCTTTAAGGGGTTTGAGAGACTCTGTTGCCTGATTCCGTGTGGTTTTTTTTTACTTGGTACCCATTAAAAACGAAATTTTTGTGTTAAATAAGTAGTTCTTGTATCTGTTAAAAGATCTTTAAGGAGTTTGAGAGACTCGGTCGCCTGATTCCGTGTGGTTTTAATTTACTTAGTTCTCATTAAAAACGAAATTTTTGTTTTAAATAAGTAGTTATTGTATCTTTTAAAAGAGATTTATTGGGTTTGAGAGACTCTGTTGCCTGATTCCGTGCGGTTTTTCTTTACTTGATACCCAGTAAAAACAAAATTTTTGTGTTAAATAAGTAGTTCTTGTATCTTTTAAAAGAGCTTTAAGGGGTTTGAGAGACTCTGTTGCCTGATTCCGTGTGGTTGTTCTTTACTTAGTTTTCATTAAAAACTAAATTTTTGTTTTAAATAAGTATTTCTTCTATATTTTAAAATAACTTTACGGGGTTTGAGAGACTCTGTTGCCTGATTCCGTGTGGTTTTTCTTTACTTGATACCCATTAAAAACAAAATTTAGGATTTCTGTTAAATAAATAATTCTTATACATTTTAAAATAGCTTTACAGGATTTGAGAGACTCTGTAATGCAGTAGTTTTTCAGTAAAGACACTCTATATCCTAAAAGTGTTTAATTCAAACTTTGTTAAAACTTCGAAATTTTTCAACTTTATTTATTTTTTTATTTTTGTACATAACTTAAAATGTCAAAATATGCTTACAGTTCTAACAATTGCGCTCTGTGATTGGTCAGAGACACGATATGACTTTCCCACTGGTATTCTATGACCGGTTATTGACACTACCTAATCTATTGCATGTATTAAATCAGTATTTTTTGTAAGTAGCAAATTCTTTCTTGAATTCGCCTCCCGGATAAATAAAAAAGAAATTTCTTTCAAGAAATTATAACAAAATTCCAAGTAAGTAACAAACTCTTTATTGTTTTCATGACTTAGATACACGATGTAGAAATTTAATTCAAGAAATTATGAAAAAATTCTCAGTAAGTAACAATTTCTTTCTTGAAGTCAACTATTGGATACACAATACGAAATTTCATTTAAGAAATTATGAAAAAATTGTAAGCAAGTAACAAACTCTTTCCTGAAGTCACCTCTTGGATACACAATCCAGAAACTTCATTTAAGAAACTTTGAAAAAATTGTAAGTAAGTAACAAATTCTTTTTTTAAGTCACCTCTTAGATACACAATACATAAATTTCATTAAAGAAACTATGAAAAAATTGTAAGTAAGTAGCAAATTCTTTCTTGAATTCACCTGCTGGATAAACAAAAAGACATTTCGTTCAAGAAATTATGACAAAATTCTAAGTAAATAACAAACTCTTAATTGTTTTCACGACTTAGATATACGATGTAGAAATTTAATTCAAGAAATTCTGTATAAAGTCTCAGTAAGTAAAAATTTCTTTCTTTAAGTTAACTCTTGGATACACTATACGGAAATTACATCCTGGAAATTATGAAAATATTTGTAAGTAAGTAACAAACTCTTTTTGTTCTCATATCTTGGATATAAAGTAAAGATACTTCATTCAAGAAATTATGAAAAAATCGCAAGTAAGTAACTTTTTTTTCTCTTTATCACAAACAATTTTCACTTAGCTACACGATGTAGAAATTTAATTCAAGAAATTATGAAAAAATTCTCAGTAAGTAACAATTTCTTTCTTGAAGTCAACTCTTGGATACACAATACGGAAATTTCATTCAAGAATTTCATGACTTAGGTACACGATGTAGAAATTTGATTCAGGAAATTATGAAAAAATTCTCAGTAAGTAACAATTTCATTCTTGAAGTCAACTCATGGATACACAATACGGATATTTAATTTAAGAAATTATGAAAAAATTGTAAGCAAGTAACAAACTCTTTCCTGAAGTCATCTCTTGGATACACAATGCAGAAACTTCATTTAAAAAACTATGAAAAAATTGTAAGTAAGTAACAAATTCTTTCTTGAAGTCACCTCGTGGATACACAATACAGAAATTTCGTTAAAGAAATTATGAAAAATTTTTAAGTAAGTAGCAAATTCTTTCTGGAATTCACCTGCTGGATAAACAAAAAGACATTTCGCTCAAGAAATTATGACAAAATTCTAAGTAAGTAACAAACTCTTAATTGTTTTCACGACTTAGATATACGATGTAGAAATTTAAGTCAAGAAATTATGAAGAAATTCTCAGTAAGTAAAAAACTCTTTTTTTGATTTCACCTCTTGGATATACAGTACAGATACTTCCTTCAAGAAATTATGAAAAAATCGCAAGTAAGTAACTTTTTTTTTCTCTTTATCACAAACAATTTTCACTTAGCTACACGATGTAGAAATTTAATTCAAGAAATTAGGAAAAAATTCTCAGTAAGTAACAATTTCTTTCTTGAAGTCAACTCGACAAGCTCTTTATTGATTTCACCTCTTGAATATACAGTACAGATACTTCATTCAAGAAACGTGATTAAACACGTTTTGAAACTACATACTATTTGCTTGCCTTTCCTTGGCACCTTTCCAAATGAGCGGGGATTCCCCACCGGTTCCTACACATTGCAAAAAAGTGAGCAGTTTGAAAACTCCACGTTTTCAACCAGACTGGTTTTTCAGCTAAATCTTTGGAAACAGCCCAGCCTCTATTTCTGACCGTTTAAGTTTTGATGTTAGTGTCGTCTAAATTAACCTTAAAAAATGAAATAAAGCTATGTCGACTTTGCATATTTTATTCAACATAACCGAGAAAGCGCTGGAGGGGGGGCATTCCTGTCGACAATTGGAGGATGTTTCTCCCATTTTTCGATAATCAGGCAATTTTCTCAAGCTCTTTTCTCAAGATCATAGCTTTTGACTGACAACACTAACATCAAAACTTAAACGGTCAGAAATAGAAGCTGGGCTGTTTCCAAAGATTTAGCTAAAAAACCAGTCTGGTTGAAAACGTGGAGTTTTCATACTGCTCACTTTTTTGCAATGTGTAGGAACCGGTGGGGAATCCCCGCTCATTTGGAAAGGTGCCAAGGAAAGGCAAGCAAATAGCATGTAGTTTCAAAACGTGTTTAATCACGTTTCTTGAATGAAGTATCTGTACTGTATATTCAAGAGGTGAAATCAATAAAGAGCTTGTCGAGTTGACTTCAAGAAAGAAATTGTTACTTACTGAGAATTTTTTCATAATTTCTTGAATTAAATTTCTACATCGTGTAGCTAAGTGAAAATTGTTTGTGATAAAGAGAAAAAAAAAAGTTACTTACTTGCAATTTTTTCATAATTTCTTGAATGAAGTATCTGTATTGTATATCCAAGAGGTGAAATCAAAAAAAGAGTTTGTTACTTACTGAGAATTTCATCATAATTTCTTGAATTAAATTTCTACATCGTATATCTAAGTCGTGAAAACAATTAAGAGTTTGTTACTTACTTAGAATTTTGTCATAATTTCTTGAAGGAAATGTCTTTTTGTTTATCCAGCAGGTGAATTCCAGAAAGAATTTGCTACTTACTTACAATTTTTTGATAATTTCTTTAATGAAATTTCTGCATTATGTATCCAAGAGTTGACTTCAAGAAAGAATTTGTTACTTAATTACAATTTTTTCATAGTTTCTTAAATGAAGTTTCTGCACTGTGTATCCAAGAGGTGACTTCAGGAAAGAGTTTGTTACTTGCTTACAATTTTTTCATGATTTCTTAAATGAAATTTCCATATTGTGTATCCAAGAGTTGACTTCAAGAAAGAAATTGTTACTTACTGAGAATTTTTTCATAATTTCTTGAATTAAATTTCTACATCGTGTATCTAAGTCATGAAAACAATAAAGAGTTTGTTACTTACTTGGAATTTTGTCATAATTTCTTGAACGAATTGTCTTTTTTGTTTATCCAGCAGGTGAATTCAAGAAAGAATTTGCTACTTACAAAAAATACTGATTTAATACATGCAATAGATTAGGTAGTGTCAATAACCGGTCATAGAATACCAGTGGAAAATCACATCGTGTCTCTGACCAATCACAGAGCGCAATAGTCAGAACTGTAAGCATATTTTTACATTTTAAGTTATGTACAAAAAGAAAAAAATAAATAAAGTTGAAAAATTTTGAAGTTTTAAAAAAGTTTGAATTAAACACTTTTAGGATATCGAGTGTCTTTACTGAAAAACTACTGCATTACAGAGTCTCTCAAATCCCTTAAAGCTATTTTAAAATGTATAAGAATTATTTATTTAACAGAAATCCTAAATTTTGTTTTTAATGGGTATCAAGTAAATAAAACCCACACGGAACCAGGCAACAGAGTCTCTCAAACCCCGTAAAGATATTTTAAAAGATACAAGAACTACTTATTTAAAACAAAAATTTAGTTTTTAATGTGCACTAAGTAAAGTAAAACCACACGGACTCAGGCAACATAGTCTCTCAAACCCCTTAAAGCTCTTTTAAAAGATACAAGAACTAATTATTTAACACAAAAATTTCGTTTTCAATGGGTATCAAGTAAAGAAAAACCACACGGAATCAGGCAACAGAGTCTCTCAAACCCCGTAAAGCTCTTTTAACAGATACAACAACTACTTATTTAAAACAAAAATTTCGTTTTTAATGAGCACTAAGTAAAGAAAAACCACACGGAATCAGGCACCAGAGTCTCTCAAACCCCTTAAAGCTCTTTTAAAAGATACAAGAACTACTTATTTAACACAAAAATTTCGTTTTTAATGGGCACTAAGTAAAGAAAAACCACACGGAATCAGGCAACTGAGTCTCTCAAACCCCTTAAAGCTCTTTTAACAGATACAAAAACTAATTATTTAAAAAAAAAAATACTTTTTTAATTAGCACTAAGTAAAGAAAAACCACACGGAATCAGGCAACAGAGTCTCTCAAACCCCTTAAAGCTCTTTTAACAGATACAAAAACTACTTATTTAAAACAAAAACATCGATATAAATGAGCACTAAGAAAAGAAAAACCACACGGAATTAGGCAACTGAGTCTCTCAAACCCCTTAAAGATCTTTTAAAATATACAAAAACTACTTATTTAAAACAAAAACTTCGTTTTTAAAGAGCACTAAGTAAAGAAAAACCACACGGAATCAGGCAACAGAGTCTCTCAAACCCCTTAAAGTTCTTTTAAAAGATACAAGAACTACTTATTTAACACAAAAACTTCGTTTTTAATTAGCACTAAGTAAAGAAAAACCACACGGAATCAGGCAACTGAGTCTCTCAAACCCCTTAAAGCTCTTTTAAAAGATACAAAAACTACTTATTTAACACAAATTACAGGCAAGCAAATAACATGGGAATTCCTATACACGCAAGCAAATAACTGGGTTATTTTTACGTCACAATTTTCAACTTAAAACCATTCTAAATATATTGGCAACTAAAAAAGACACACCGGTTTTTCTGACACGGATTTAACCTAAAAAAAACTTGTATATCATGAAATAGAAATTCAGTAAATTGTGTCAGAAAAACTTGAACAAAAACAGATTATACCCACCTAACCAGATTGTACCTACCAAACCAGATTATACCTACCAGAAACCTGTTTGGTACGGGGGCGTTGGCAAATCCAGACGAGCATCTCTACTACTATCTCTTTGAATTTCCAACTGAATGAGCCTTTTTTGAAGTTTCTATAACAACACTTTTTATAAAAACCTTATATACCCCAGGGCATAACTTACAGCCCTTGCCCTGAGGGCTTTGCAGGAAGTGTCATCCTCAAAGACATAATTTCCGGATTTTTTAAGTACGTTGAACAAAATGCTTATTACAAAATTTGATTGGATGTGTTCGGGGAAATGATGGGCGTGAGAGAGGGGTTAGTTGCACACCAATCACTTTCGACTATTAAAAAGGGCACTAGCCCTTTCAGTTTTCAATCGACTTAGCCCTTTTTGAAGTTTCTGCGACAATACTTTTTATAAAAATCTTATATGACCACAGGGCATAACTTACGACCCTTGCCCTGAGGGCTGTGAGAGGTTTGTCATCCTCAAAGACCTAATTTCCAAAACTTTCAACTTTGTTAAACAAAATGGCTATCTCAAAATTTTGATTGGATGTGTTTGGGGAAATGGTAGGCGTGAGAGGGGGTTAGTTGCCCTCCGATCACTTTCGACTATTTAAAAGGGCACTTGACCTTTCAATTTCCAATCGAAAGAGTCTTTTTTGAAGTTTCTACAACAAAACTTTCTATAAAAACCTTATATGCCCCCAGGGCATAACTTACAACTCTAGCCCTGAGGGATCTAGTGGGAGGGGGGGTCATACTCAAAGACATGATTTCCAGACATTTCAACTACGTTCAACAAAATGGCTATATAAAAATTTTGACTGGATGTGTTTGGGGAAAGGGTGGGCTTGGGAAATGTGTTAGTTGATCTCCAATCACTTTTGACTATTAAAAAGGGCACAATCCCTTCCAAATTTCAATTTTGGTCTAAAGAACCAAAAATAGTATTTTGCGCCAAAATCGTTCTTTACTTAGGCAACGCTATTGCGCTGCCACGGATTCTTATTTCTTCTCAATTTAAGAGGTAGTTTCGCTAATATCAGGTTGTGTCCAGTTGGGTTTCGTTTATTTATCGATGCTGATTTGTGATAGTTTCACGCTTGGTAGATTATTTTATTTTTGTTCATTTTTTGTTTAATGGAGTTCTTTACTTTTCTTTGAAAAACTCATTTTGTGGAAAAATTTTTTTTTAATTAATTTCTGTTCGTTTTATATTGACATAGTCATTTCAGGGAAAAAGAAAATAATACTGTAAATCTTTTCGTTTTTTAAGACTTTATAGCTTGGCCTGCTATTTGAATGCTGGAAAAAAAATTTCAGCAATTTTTAACAACATACACCCCTTTAAATTTCTGAACAAAAATAGTTCTGTTTAATTTAGTTTCATACCTCCTCTAGTTGACCTGAAATGGAAAACTTGATACCATTCGCAAAAAATTTCGAATTGAATGAACCCCTTTTGAAGTTTTACGACAACTCTATCTATAAACATCTTATATGCCCCTAGGGCAGAACTTACAACCTTTGCCCTTGGGGCTCCTGGGGGTTTGTCATCCTTAAATACATATTTTCCAGAACTTTCAGCTACGTTGAACAAAATGGATATCTCTAAACTTTGATTGAATGTTTTTGGGGAAATGGTGGGCGTAAGAGGGGGGTTAATTATTCTCCACTCACTTTTAACTGTTAAAAAAGGCAATTTCAATTTCCAATCAAATGAGCCCTTTTTGAAATTTCTATAACAACTTTGTATATAAACTTTATAAGCTTTATATGGCCCCAGGGCATAACTTACAACCCTTTCACTGAGGGTTCTGAGGGGGTTATCATCTTAAAAGACCTAATTTCCAGAAATTTCAACCACGTTGAACAAAATGGATATCTCAAAATTTTGATTGGATGTGTTTGGGAAAGTGGTGGGCGTTAGAGGGAGGTTAGTCGCTCTCCAATCACTTTCAACTATTAATAGAGGAAACATCCCTTTCAATTTCCAAGTGAATGAGCCCTTTAGAAGTTTCTACGCTTCCTATAAAAAACCTAAGACGCCCTCCGGAAATTGACAACACCACGTGCCTTGAGTGAGATGGGAGGAGGGGTTGTCACACTCTATTCCCGAGTTTCCAATACTTGCAAATAGGTGGAATAGGATTACTATTTAAAATATTGATTGGATGTCTTTGGAGAAACGATGGGCGTGAGAGAGGGGTTAGTTGCCCTCAAATCACTTTCGACTATTAAAAAGGGCACTAGCCCTTTGAATTTCCAATCGAATGAGCCCTTTTTCAAGTTTTTACGACAAATATTTCAATAAAAAACTTATATACCCCCACGGCATAACTTATAACCCTTGCCCTAATGACTGTGGGGGGAATGTCCTGCTCAAAAGTATAATATCCGGAATTTTGAACTGCGTGGAATAAAATGGCTATCTCAAAATCTTTATTGGATGTCGTTGGGCAAATGGTGAGCGTGGAAGGGGTGTTAGTTGCTTTCCAATCACTTTCGACTATTAAAAAGGGCGCTAGCCATTTCAATTTACAATCGAATGAGCCCTTTTTGAAGTTTCTACGACAATGCGTTATATAAAAATCCTATATGCCCCCTGGGCATAATTTACAACCCTTGCCCTGAGGGCGATGGGGGGGGGGGGTTGTCATCCTCAAAGACCTAATTTCCAGAACTTAAAACTACGTTGAAAAAAATGGTTATCTCAAAATTTTGGTTAGATGTGTTTGGGGAAAAGGTGGACGTGAGAGATGGGTTAGTTGCCCTCTAATTATTTTGACTATTTAAAAGGGCACTAGCCCTTTAAATTTTTAATTGAATGAGTTTTTTTAAAGTTTCTATGACAACGCATTCTACAAAATACCTTATATGCCCCCAGGGCATAACTTATAATCCTTGCCCTAAGAGCTGTGGGGGACTGTCCTCAATAACATAATATCTATCTGGAAATCAACTACGCTGAACAAAATGGCTATCTCTAAATTTTCATTGGATGTGTTTGGGGAAATTGGGGGTGTGGACGGGGTAGTAATTGCCTTCCAATCACTTTCGACTATTAAAAAGTGCACAAGCCACTAAAATTTTTCAATTGAGTGAGTGCTTTTCGAAGTTTTTACGACAACTTATTCGATACTAAGTGCCCTGCTCTAAAGGATAAAATTAATAAATAATACATTGGGCCAACATCGTTCTTATATGCCCCCAGGGCATAACTTAAAACCCTTGCCCTGAGGGTTGTGTGAGAGTGTCCTCCTCTTTACTTAGTCCCCGTTTCTTGTATTGCTCTCGAGTGTCCCCGTTCTTTACTTAGATAACACGATCGCGCTGTCTATGATTTATGTAACAACTTTCTATGTAAACCTTATATGCCCCCTGGGCATAACTTACAACCCTTGCACTGAGGGCTCTGAGGGGCTTATCATCCTAAAAGACCTAATTTCCAGAAAGTTCAACTACGTTGAACAAAATGGATATCTCAAAATTTTGATTGGATGTGTTTTGGAACACGGTGGGGGTAAGAGGGGCGTTAGTCGCTATCCAATCACTTTCAACTATTAAAAAAGGCACTAGCCGTTTCAATTTCCAATTGAATGAGCCCTTTTGAAGTTTCTACGACAACACTTTCAATAAAAACTTTATATGCCCCAGGGCATAACTTACAACCCTTGCACTGAGGGCTCTGAGGATGTTTTCATCCTAAAAGACCTAATTTCTAGAATTTTCAACTACGTTGATCAAAATGAATATCTCAAAATTTGAATTCGATGTCTTTGGGAAAATTGTGGGCATGAGAGGGGCGTTAGTGGCTATCCAATCACTTTCAACTATTAAAAAAGGCACTAGCAATTTCAATTTCCAATTGAATGAGCCCTTTTGAAGTTTCTACGACAACGCTTTCAATAAAAACTTTATATGCCCCTAGAGCATAACTTACAACCCTTGCCCTGAGGGCTGTGGGGGAAGGTGTTGTCATCCTTAAAGACCTAATCGCCAAAACTTTCAACTACGTTGAATAAAATGGCTATATAAAAATTTTGATTGGATGTGTTTGGGGAAAAGATGGGTATGAGAGGGGGGTTAGTTGCCCTCAAAGCACTTTCGACTATTAAAAAGGGTACTATTCCTTTGAATTTCAAATCTAATGAGCCCTTTTTCAAGTTTCTACGACAAAGATTTCAATAAAAACCTTATATGCCCCCAGGGCATAACTTATAATCCTTGCCCTGACGGTTGTGGGGGAGAGTCCTCCTCAAAAATATATTTTCTATCTGAATATCAACTACGCTGAACAAAATGGATATCTAAAAAATTTTATTGGATGTGTTTGGGGGAATGATGGTCGTGGGGGGGGGGGCTAGCTGCCCTCCAAGTAGGAACCTATATTTAAATACAAAACTAACATCTATATTTGGGCATTGACATGATTTTATGTCCTTGGTAAAAACTTGGGACGAGATAGTTCTGTTCTGTTTGTTGATGGTTATGCGGTTTGATGGTTATATTGTTTGATCGTTATGTGATTTGATGTTGTTTCATGGTTTTGGTTGTTGATGGTTATGTGGTTTGATGGCTATACTGTTTGATGGTTATGTGATTTGATGTTGTTTCATAGTTCTGTTCTCTTTGTTGATGGTTATGTGGTTTGATGGTTATGTGGTTCGAGGTTTTATGTGGTTTGATGTTGTTTCTTAGTTCTGTTCTGTTTGTTGATGGTTATGTGGTTTAATGTTTTATGTGGTTTTATGTTGTTTCTTAGTTTTGTTCTGTTTGTTGATGGTTATATGGTTTGATGTTGTTTCTTAGTTCCTTTTGTTGATGATTATGTGGTTTGATTTTGTTTCATAGTTCTCTTCTGTTTCTTGATGGTTATATGGTTTGATTTTGTTTCATAGTTCTTTTCTGTTTGTTGATGGTTATGTGGTTTGATGTTGTTTCATATTTCTGTTCTGTTTGTTGATGGTTATATGGTTTGATGTTATTTCATAGTTCTGTTCTGGTTGTTGATGATTATATGGTTTGATGTTGTTTCTTAGTTCTGTTCTGTTTGTTAATGGTTATGTGGTCTGATGTTGTTTCTTAGTTCTGTTCTGTTTGTTGATGGTTATGTGGTTGGATGTTTTTTCTTAGTTCTGCTGTGTTTGTTGATGGTTATGTGGTTTGATGTTGTTTCTTCGTTCTGTTCTGTTTGTTGATGGGTATGTGGTTTGATGTTGTTTCTTGGCCCCCCTCCCCTTAACGTTTTTGGCCCCCTTTTTTATAATACTTTTTTTGCGTGCTTGAGACACAGAAGAGCCCCCCCCCCAGTTTTTTGGTCCTCCCCATTTTTTATAGTTTTTTTTGCGCTCTTGAGACACAGAAAGTCCCCCCTCCCCCCAAATTTTTTGCCCCCCCCACATTTTTAATACTTTTTTTGTGCGCTTGAGACACAGAAGGGCCCCCCCTCCACCCAAATTTTTGCCCCCCCCCCCCAATTTCTCCTCATTTTTTTGCAGGCTTGAGACACAGAAGGGTTCCTCCTCCCACCAACCTTATGGGCCCCCTCTATTTTTTTAATTTTAATTTTAATTTTTTTAACGGTATTCTTCCAACTTTTTTTTTACAAGTCTTCGAATGAACAAGTACACAAGATGGGATTATGTGAAACGATCATGGATTTGAACATCAAGAACAGTAACCATCAATGACCATAGTCATCAAGGCCCTCAACGTCCAAGGTCCCCTACCCCACCCACAATGCCCCCCATCCCCCCAAATTTTTGTCCCCCCCTTTTTAAATTTTTTTTTTATATTATTTGTTTAACATGATATATTTTTAATACTATAGATATCTTAGTCGTGACTTTTACTATTAGAAAAACAATGTTTTTAGTAGCGCTTTTTTTTACTGAATTTTTTTGGACTTGGAAATTATTCAATTTTTTTTTAACGTATCTTAAAATAATATGAAATATGATTGCGGCTCTACCAATCGTACTCTATGCTTGCTCAAAGAAACGATGCGGCTTTCCCACTGGTATTTTATGACGGGTTATTGACACTACCTAGTTTATTGCATGTATTAAACCAGTATTTTTTACGCAGTGGAACGTTAAAGACCTAACTCATATCTTTAAAAATGTGAAGATGGAGCATTTTAAGAAAGTGTGTTCACATGTTAATGTTATTGTAGTATTGAATGCTGACATGGAGAAGTATTTTAACTAGGAAAAAGTACAAGTGGTAGCACTATTGGAAATGTATACGTGCATTGTCATGACAGTAAGGAATTAAATTTCTTTGGAGCACCAAAAAAATTCAACTCTTATGATGGTGGATATGCGCGATTGAGATCTCCGGAGATGATCGCACTCAAAGAGAATGCCAACATAAAAATAATAGTTGATGAAGAGTGGCATCTTCTTGCTAGTGCTTCTGGTAACATCTTATTCTGTGTTAAACCCTATTGTCAGCTTTTGGGTATTAGCATGCAAATGAATGCAAAGAGAAAAAAGGCCTACTCTTCTACTAATATCATAAACTATATCTTGTCTACGTGCAGGAACTGTTACCTGTGTAAAAATAATGTGGTAATAGACAGTGAAATTGCCAGAAAAATAAGAGGGCAATGGCAGAAAATATCACTAAGGAATATAAAGATGAATCGATGAAAAACAAAGTGCCAGCAAACGTTTTTACTACTATTGATCAAATAGTAAATGACCTAATAATACCCAAGAAGAAACGCACATTGAAGATTTGGGTGACACACCAGTAGAAATGTGTTCACATGTTAGTATTATTGTAGCATTGAATGCTGCCAAGGACAAGTATTTGAACACTGAAACAAGTACAAGCGGTAGCACTATCGGAAACGTATGCGTGCGTTGTCATGACACTAAGGAATTAAATTTCTTTGGAGTATAAAAAAAAATCAATTATACAAATGGTGGATATTCGAAAGTATCATTTAGAGAGAAGTTAGTACTCAAAGAGAATGCCAACATAAAAATAATACTTGATGAAGAGGGATATCTTCTTGCTAGTGCCATAGGTAACAGGCTACCTAATGATAGAACCTATAGTCTTCTTTCGGGTATTAGCACTTAACTGAGAGCAAAGAGGAAAAGAAAGGCCTACTCTTCTACTAATATCATAAAGCATATCTTGTCCACGTGCAGGAACTGTTACCTATGTAAAAATAATGTGGTAATAGAGAGTGAAATTGCCGGAAAAATAAAAAGGGCAATGGCAGAAAATATCACTAAGGAATAGAAAGATGAATCAATGAAAAACAAAGTGCCAGTAAACGTTACTACTACTATTGATCATATAGTCAATGAACCTAATAATGCCAAAGACGAAAAGCATATTGAACCTGTCGATGACACACCAGTCAATATTGTGTATGACTCAAAATGGAATAATGATTATTCTACTGATTACGAGCTAAGAGAAGACAATAGCTACATTATCAAGAGAGAACATGGTAAACTATTTTATGGAACAAATTCAAAATGTTCAAAGTTGCTCATTGATATGAGCAACTTGCAATTTGATATGAGAAGTTGTTTTCTTGTTTGTTATTTTTGTAGTCATGGCCCTTGATAGATGTAAATACATCTATCTATTTATGTTAGTTTAATGGTATTGTGTGCTTTATTATGTTTTAGTAATTTTTTTTAATTTTGCGTTGTTATTGTTATGTAGGCTACCAGACTTTGCTATGAGTGTTATAATCATGTGCTATTATTTTGTGTGATTATCCTTTTTTTGCCATGGCCCAAAGTGGCTTTTATTGCAATAAATATCTATCTATCTATATCTATTCGTAATGTATCATAATATATTTTTTGTATTAACATTCTAAATGACATTATTTCATTAAGGATATACAACGCATTACTTTGCTATGTGTTCATTATTTTTAGGATATGCCAGAACTTCAAACGTTTAAAACATCCACTAAAACATCGGAGATGTAAGAAAAGGAATTTACATACATCTATTGTCAGACACATGGGATAAGTAGACAATAGATTGTTTATCAACATCCTTTGTCGGATACATAAGAAAATATTGTCAACATTTATGTATTAGAGTGGATAAATTCTTTATCAACATCCTTTTGCCGGATACATGGGATAACATTGACAAAATCTAAGTATCAGAGTGAATAAAATTGAAAGAATCTAAGCATCAGAATAGATAAATTCTTTATCAATATCATTTGACAGATACGTTTGATAGTGTCAGAGTGAATAAATTTTTTATCAACATCTATTGTCGGATACGTAAGATAACATTGCCAAAATCTTAGTATCAGAGTGAATAAAATTGAGAAAATCTTAGCATCAGAATAAATAAATTCTTTATCAATATCATTTGAAAGACACGTTTGATAGTGTCAGAGTGAATAAATTTTTTATCAATGTCCTTTGCCGGATATGATTGATATAATTGAGAAAATCCAAGTATCAGCGTGAATAAATTCTTAATCATCATCCGTGGTTGGATATGTCATTAAGAAAAATTGTAAGTAAGTAACAAACTCTTTCTTGAATTCACCTCTTGGATACACAATACAGGCATTTCATTCAAGAAATTATGAAAAAATTGTAAGTAAGTAAGAAGCTCTTTCTTGAATGCACCATTTGGATACACAATACAGAAACTACATTCAAGAAATTATGAAAAAATTGTAAGTAAGTACCAAACTCCTTCTTGAATTTATCTCTTGAATACACAATACAGAAATTTCATTCATGAAGTTATGAAAAATTACAAGTAAGAACCAAAATGCAGAAATTTCATTCAAGAAATTATGAAAAATTGTAAGTAAGTAACAAACTATTTCTTGAATTCACCTCCTGAATACACAATGCAGAAATTTCATTCATGAAATTATGAAAACATTGTAAGTAGCTAACAAACTCTTTCTTGGATTCATCGCTTGAATACACATTACAGACATTTCATTCAAGAAATTATGAAAAAATTGTAAGTAAGAACCAAACTCTTTCTTGGATTCATCTCTTGAATACGCAATACAGAAATTTGATTCAAGAAGTTATAGAACAATTGTAAGAAAGAACCAAAATGCAGACATTTGATTAATGAAATTATGAAAAATTGTAAGTAGGTAGCGAACTCTTTATTGGATTTACCTCCTGAATAAAAAATGCAAAAATTTAATTTACGGATTTCTGAAAACATTGTAAATAAGAGACAAGCTCGTTCTTAAATTCACCTTATGGACACAAATCATAGATATTTCATTCACGAAATAATGATAATACTGTATGTAAGTAACAAACTTTCTCTTTAAATCACCTCTTGGATGCAAAATATGGAAATTTCTTTCAAGAAATTATGAAAATATTGTGAGTAAGTAAAAAGTTGGTTTTTGAACTCACCTCTTGGATACACAATACAGAAATTTCATTCAAGAAATGATAAAAATTGTAAGTAAGTACCAAAATGCAGAAATTTTATTCACCTAATTATGAAAAAACTGTAAGTAGGTAACAAACTCTTTCTTGAATTCACCTCTTGGACACACAATACAGAACTTTCATTCATGAAATTATGAAAAATTGTAAGTAGGTAACAAACTGTTTCTTGAATTCAGCTCTTGTACACACAATACAGAAATTTCATTCAAGAAATTATGAAAACATTGTCAGTAAGTAGCAAACTCTTTCTTGAATTCACCTCTTGGATACACAATATGGAAATTTCATCGAAGAAATTATGAAAACATTGTAAGTAACAAACTCTTTCTTTTATTCACCTCTTGGATACATAAAACAGAAATGTCATTCAAGAAATTATGAAAATATTGTAAGTAAGTAACAAACTCCTTCTTGAATTCACCTCTTGGACACACAATACAGAACTTTCATTCATGAAATTATGAAAAATTGTAAGTAGGTAACAAACTGTTTCTTGAATTCAGCTCTTGTACACACAATACAGATATTTCATTCAAGAAATTATGAAAACATTGTAAGTAAGTAGCAAACTCTTTCTTGAATTCACCTCTTGGATACACAATATGGAAATTTCATCCAAGAAATTATGAAAACATTGTAAGTAACAAACTTTTTCTTTTATTCACCTCTTAGATACACAATACAGAAATGTCATTCAAGAAATTATGAAAACATTGTAAGTAAGTAACAAACTCCCTCTTGAATTCAGCTCTTGGATACACAATATGGAAATTTCATCCAAGAAATAATGAAGACATTGTAAGTAACAAATCGCTTCTTGAATTCACCTCTTGGATACACAATACAGAAATGTCATTCGAGAAAATATGAAAAAATTGTGAGTAAGTAACAAACTCCTTCCTGAATTCACCTCTTGAATACACAATACAGACAAATCATTCAAGAATCTATGAAAAATTGTAAGTAAGTACCAAACTCTTTCTTGAATTTATCTCTTGAATACATAATACAGAAATTTCATTCATGAAATTATGAAAAATTGTAAGTAAGAACCAAAATGCAGAAATTTCATTCAAAAAATTATGAGAAATTGTAAGTAAGTACCAAACTATTTCTTGAATTCACCTTTTGGATACACAATATGAAAATTTCATCCAAGAAATTATGAAAACATTGTAAGTTACAAACTACTTCTTGAATTCACGTCTTGGATACACAATACAGAAATTTTATTCAAGAAATTACGGTCAGAAATTGAATAAAAAAAAAGTTTTTTTTAACTAAATGTAAGGAGTTACATTAAAACTTAAAACGAACAGAAATCATATACGGAATAATTTCTGTTTGTTTTAAGTTTTAAGGTCGCTCTTTACTTTCAGTTAAAATAACTTTTAAATTTTATTTAATCTTATCCAAGGCGTATGTACCAAACCATTGGTTATTCAATATCAGTGAAGGCATTTTTGAAATAAATTAATAAGAAAAACTGCACAAAATAAGTTTTTCAAAAAAAGTAAAGAACTCCATTAAACTAAAAATTATCAAAAATAGAATCAAATAATCTACCAAGCATACAACAATCACAAATCAGTATCAATAAATAAATGAAACCCAAAACAAACAGAAATTAAAATAAGTCAAACTCAAAGTGGCCCGCCACTATAAGTGAACCTAAATTAAAACAACTTTTTGCATGTCTCTCTCACTATAACTGTGTGTCTGAGATGGTGTGCTACCATCTATAACCACTCTAAACTAAATTCAACAGACAATTTTTTCAAAATCTCTATAATGAAATTTCTGTATTGTGTAACCAAGAGGTGAATTCAAGAAAGAGTTTGTTACTTAATTTCTTACAATTTTTTTTTCATAGTTTCATGAATGAAATTTCTGTATTGTCTATTCAAGAGGTGAATTCAAAAAGAGTTTGTTACTTACTTACAATTTTTTCATGATTTCATGAATGAAATTTCTGTAATTTGTATCCAAGAGGTGAATTCAAAAAAGAGTTTGCTACTTAAAATTTTTTTCATAATTTCATGAATGACTTTTCTGTATTGTGCATCCAAGTGGTGAAATCAAGAAAGAGTTTGTTACTTACTTATAATTTTTAAAATTTCTTGAATGAAATTTCTGCATTTTGGTTCTTACTTACAATTTTTCATAATTTCTCGAATGAAATTTCTGTATTGTGCATCCATGAGGTGAATTCAAGAAAGAGTTTGGTACTTACTTAAAATTTTTTCATGATTTAATGAATGAAATGTATGTATTTTGCATCCAAGAGGTTAATTCAAGAGTTTGTTAGCTACTTACAATTTTTTCATAATTTCATCAATGAAATGTTTGTATTGTGTATCCAAGAGGTAAATTCAAGAAAGAGTTTGTTACTTACTTACAATTTTTTCATAATTTCTTGAAAGAAATTTCTGCATTGTGCATTCAGGAGGTGAATTCAATGAAGAGATTGTTACCTACTTACAATTATTCATAATTTCATGAATAAAATTTCTGTATTTTATATCAGAATTTATGAATTTTGATTCTTGCTCACAATTTTTTCATAATTTCATGAATGAGATTTCTGTATTGTGTATTCCAGAGATGAATTCAAGAAAGAGTTTGGTACTTACCCTTTTTTCATAATTTCATGATTGAAATTTCTGTAATCTGTATCCAAGAGGTGAATACAAGAAGGAGTTTGTTACTTACTTACAATGTTTTCATAACTTCTTGAAAGACATTTTTGTATTGTGTATCCAAGAGTTGAATTCAAGAAGGAGTTTGTTACTTACAATGTTTTCATAATTTCTTAGATGAATTTTCCATATTGTGTATCCAAGAGGTGAATTCAAGAAAGAGTTTGTTGCCTACTTACAATTTTTTCATAATTTCATGAATGAAATTTCTGTATTGTGTATCCAAGAGGTGAATTCAAGCAAGAGTTTGCTACTTACTTACAATGTTTATATAATTTTTCGAATGAAATTTCTTTATTATGTGTCCAAGAGGTGAATTCAAGAAAGAGTTTGTTACCTATTTACAATTTTTCACAATTTCATGAATGAAAATTCTGTATTGTTTGTCCAAGAGTTGAATTCAAGAAAGGGTTTGTTACCTAATTACAATTTTTCATAATTTCATGAAGGAAATTTTTGTATTGTGTGTCCAAGAGGTGAATTCAAGAAAGAGTTTGTTACCTACTTACAATTTTTTCATAATTACATGAAAGAAATTTCTGCATCTTGGTACTTACTTACAATTTTTCATAATTTCTTGAATGAAATTTCTGTATTGTGTATCCAAGAGGTGAATTCAAAAACCAACTTGTTACATACTCACAATTATGCATAATTTCTTGAAAGAAATTTCCATATTGTGTATCCAAGAGGTGAATTCAAGAAAGAGTTTGTTATACTTACTTACAATTTTTTCATAATATCTTGGATGAAATTTCCATATTGTGTATCCAAGAGGTGAATTCAAGAACAAACTTGTTACTTAATTACAATTTTTTCATAATTTCTTAAAAGAAATTTTTGCATTGTGTATTCAGGAGGTAAATTCAAGAAATAGTTTGCTACCTACTTACAATTTTTCATAATTTGTTTAATAAAATGTCTGTATTGTGTATCCATGAGGCAAATTCAAGAAAGAGTTTGGTTCTTACTTACAATTTTTTCATAATTTCTTGAATAAAATTTCTGTATTGTGTATCTATGAGGCGAATTCAAGAAAGAGTTTGGTAATTAATAACAATTTTTTCATAATTTATTAAATGAAATTTCTGTATTGTGTATTCAAGAGGTAAAAAAAGAAAGAGTTTGTTAGCTACTTACAATTTTTTCATATTTTCATGAATGAAATTTTTATGTTTTGTATCCAAGAGGTGAATTCAAGAAAGAGTTTGTTACTTACTTAAAATTTTTTCATAATTTCTTGAATGAAATTTGCATATTGTGTATCCAAGAGGTGAATTCAGTAACGAACTTGTTACTTACTTACAAATTTTCATAATATCTTGAAAGAAATTTTTGCTTTGTGGATTCGGGAGGTGAATTCAATAAAGAGTTTGTTACCTACTTACAATTTTTCATAATTCCTTGAATGAAATTTCTGTTGTATTGTGCATCGAAATGTCTGCATTAATTCTTACTTACAATTTTTTCATAATTTCATGAATAAGATTTCTGTATTTTGTATTCCAGAGATGAATTCAAGAAAGAGTTTGGTACTTACTTACATTTTTTCATGATTTCTTGATTGAAAGTTATGTAATTTGTATCCAAGAGGAGAATTCGAGAAGGAGTTTGTTACTTACTTACAATGTTTTTATAATTTCTCGAAAGACATTTCTATATTGTGTATCCAAGAGGTGAATTCAAGAAAGAGTTTGTTACTTTCAATGTTTTCATAATTTCTTGGATGAAATTTCCATATTGTGTATCCAAGAGGTGAATTCAAGAAAGAGTTTGTTAGCTACTTACAATTTTTCCTCATTTCTTGAATGAAATTTCTGTATTGTGTATCCATGAGGTGAATTCAAGAAAGAGTTTTTTACCTACTTACAATTTTTTCATTATTTCATAAATGAAATTTCCGTATTGCGTATCCAAGAGGTGAATTCAAGAAAGAGTTTGCTACTTACTTACAATGTTTTTATAATTTCTTGAATGAAATTTCGGTATTGTGTTTCCAAGAGGGGAATTCAAGAAATAGTTTGTTCCTTACCTACAATTTTTCATAATTTCTTGATTATAATGTCCGTACTGTGTGTTAATGAGGTGAATTCAAGATAGGTCTCCTTAGTGAATTATAATTTTTTCATAATTACGTGAATGGAATTTCTGTATTTTGGATCCAAGATATGAATTCAGGAAAGAGTTTGTTACCTACTTACAATTTTTTCATAATTTCTTGAATAAAATTTCTGCATTTTGGTGCTTACTTATAATTTTTCATAATTTCTTGAATGAAATTTCTGTATTGTGTATCCAATATGTGAATTCAAAAAACAAACTTGTTACTTACTAAAAATTTTGCATAATTTATAGAAAGAAATTTCCATATTGTGTATCCAAGAGGTAAATTCAAGAAAGAGTTTGTTACTTACTTACAATTTTTTCATAATTTCTTTGATGAAATTTCCATATTGTGTATCCAAGAGGTGAATTCAGGAACGAACTTGTTACTTAGTTACACTTTTTTCATAATTTCTTGAAAGAAATTTCTGCATTGTGTATTCAGAGGGTGAATTCAAGAAATAGTTTGTTACCTACTTACAATTTTACATTTTTTTGAATGAAATTTCTGCATTTTGGTTCTTACTTACAATTTTTTTTTAATTTCATGAATGAAATTTCGGTATTGTGTATTCAGAGGTGAATTCAAGAAAGAGTTTGGTTATTATTTACAATTTTTCATAATTTCTTGAGTGAATTGTCTGTAATGTGTCTTCAAGAGGTGAATTCAAGAAAGAGTTTGTTAGCTACTTACAATTTTTTTATAATTTCATGAATGAAATTTACATTACTAATATCAATGAGCAACTTTGGAAATTTTAAATCTGTTCCATAAAATAGTTCACCATGTTCTCTCTTTAAAATGTAGCTATTGTCTTTTCTTAGCTTGTAATCAGTAGAATAATCACTATTCTATTTGAGTCATACACAATATTTACTAGTGTGTCATCGACAGGTTCAATATGCGTTTCATCTTTGGTATTATTTGGTTCATTGACTATATGATCAATAGTAGCAGTAACGTTTGCTGACACTTTGTTTTTCATAGATCCATCTTTATATTCCTTAGTGATATTTTCTGCCATTGCCCTTTTTATTTTTCCAGCAATTTCACTGTCTATTACCACATTATTTTTACACAGGTAACAGTTCCTGCACGTGGATAAGATATAGTTTATGATATTAGTAGAAGAGTAGGCCTTTTTTTCCTCTTCTCTTTCCTTTGCAGGCTATTACCCGAAAGATGATGATAGGTTCTATCAATAGGTAGCATGTTACCTATAGCAGTAGCAAGAAGATATCCCTCTTAATCAACTATTTTTTTTATGATGGCATTCTCTTTGAGTACTAATTTCTCTGGAAACGATACTTTTCGAATATCCACCATTTGTATAATTGAATTTTTTTGGTTCTCCAAAGAAATTTAATTCTTTAGTGTCATGACAACGCACGCATACGTTTCCGATAATGCTACCACTTGTACATGTTTCAAAGTTCAAATACTTGTCCTTCGCAGCATTTAATGCTACAATAATACTAACATGTGAACACATTTCTACTGGTGTGTCACCTAAATCTTCAATATGCCTTTCGTCTTTGGTATTATTAGGTCACTTACTATGTGATCAATAGTAGTAATAACGTTTGCTGGCACTTTCTTTTTCATCGATTCATCCTTATATCCCTTAGTGATATTTTCTTCCATTGCCTTTTATATTTTTCCGGCGCTTTCAATGTATATTACCACATTATTTTTACATAGGTAACAGTTTCGGCACGCAGACAAGATATGGTGTATGATTTTAGTAGAAGAGTAGTCCTTTGTTTTCCTCTCTGCTTTCATTTGAATGCTAATACCCGAAAGCTGACGACAGGGTTTAACACTGGGTAACATGTTACCATAAGTAATAGCAAGAAGATGCCCCTCTTCATCAACTATTATTTTAGTGTTGGCATTTTCTTTGAGTGCGATCATCTCCGAAGATCTCAATCTCGCATATCCACCATCATAAGAGTTGAACTTTTTTGGTTCTCCAAAGAAATTTAATTCCTTACTGTCATGACAATGCACGCATACATTTCCAATAGTGCTACCACTTGTACTTGTTTCATAGCTCAAATACTTCTCCATATCAGCATTCAATAAGACAATAACATTAACATGTGAACACACTTTCTTAAAATGCTTCATCTTCACTCTTTTAAAGATATGAGTTATGTCTTTACCGTTCCACTGCGTAAAAATACTGGTTTAATACATGCAATAAACTAGGTAGTGTCAATAACCCGTCATAGAGTACCAGTGGGAAAGCCGCGTCGTGTCTATTAGCAAGCCTAGAGTACGATTGGTAGAGCCGCAAGTATATTTTACGTCATTTTAAGATACATAAAAAAAGTTGAATAATTTCAACTTTCCAAAAAAATTTAAAAAAAATTCAAAAAAAATTCAGAGTCCAAAAAAAGTCCAAAAAGTCCAAACAAATTCAGTCCAAAAAAAGTGCTACTACAAACATTATTTTTCTAATAGTTAAAGTCATGACTAACATATCTATACCTTTTTCATTTTGAGTTTCAAAAATATTAAATGTGATTTTTTTATATTTTAATTATGTTTCATGTCATTCTAAGAGATGTAAAAAAAAGTACTAAAAAGTATATCATAAAAAAATAATAAAATAAAGTTAAAAAAATGAGGGAGGGCTTGTGGGTTGGGGTAGGGGACCTTGGAGGTTGAGGTCCTTGATGGCAAGGGTCATTGACGGTTGCTGTCCTTGATGTTCAAATCAATAATCGTCTCACATAATCCCATATTGTGTACTTGTTCATTCGAAGACATGTAAAAAAAAGTTGAAAAAATACCATGTTAAAAAATTAAAAAAAGTTAAAAAAAATAGAGGTGGCCCATAAAGTTTGGGGAGGGGGGCCCTTCTGTGTCTCAGGCGCTCAAAAAAAAGTGTAAACACAAATGGGGGGGGGGGCAAAAAGTTGGGTGGAGGGGGGCCCTTCTTTGTCTCAAGTACGTAAAAAAAAGTATTAAAATATGTGGTGGGGCAAAAAAGTTGGGGGGCCCTTCTGTGTCTCAAGCGCGCAAAAAAAGTATTATAAAAAAATGGGGGGGGGCAAAATATTTGAGGGGAGGGGGGGGGGTGCAAGAAACAACATCAAACCACATACCCATCAACAAACAGAACAGAACTAAGAAACAACATAAAACCACATAACCAACAACAAACAGAACAAAACTATGAAAAAACATAAAACCATAAAACCATCAACGAACACAAGAGAACTAAGAAACATCATTAAACCACATAACCATCGACAAACAGAACAGAACTATGAAACAACATTAAATCACATAACCATCAACAAACAGAACAGAACTAAGAAACAAGTTCAAACCATATAACCATCAACAAACAGAACAGAATTCAGAAACAACAACAAACCACACATCCATCAAGAGACAGAACAGAACTAAGAAACAACATCAAACCACATAACAATCAACAAACAGAACAGAACTAAAAAACATCATCAAACCACATAACCATCAACAAACAGAACAGAACTAAGAAACAACATCAAACCACATAACTATCAACAAACAAAACAGAACTAAGAAACAACATCAAACCACATAAAACATCAAACCACATAACCATTAACAAACAGAACAGAACTAAGAAACAACATCAAACCAAATAACCATCAACAAACAGAACAGAACTAAGAAACAACATCAAACCACATAACCATCAACAAACAGAACAGAACTAAGAAAAAACATCAAACCACATAAAATATCAAACCAAATAACCATCAACAGACAGAAAAGAACTATGAAACAACATCAAATACCATAACCATCAAACAATATAACCATCAAACCACATAACCATCAAGAAACAGAACTATGAAACAACATCAAATCACATAACCATCAAACAATATAACCATCAAATCGTATAACCATTATCAAACAGAACAGAACTATCTCGTCTCAAGTGTTTACCAAGGACATTAAATCTCGTCAATGCCCATATATGGATGTTAGTTTCGTATCTAAATATAGGTTCCTACTCCTCCAATCACTTTCGACTATTAAAAATGGCACTAGCCCTTTGAATTTCCAATCGTTTGAGCCTTTTTGAAGTTTCTACGACAATGCCTTCTATAAAAACCTTATATGCCCCAAGGGCATAACTTAAAACCCTTGCCCTGAGGGTTTTGGAGGAGTGGCATATTTTCTATCTGGAAATCAACTACGCTGAACAAATATCTCAAAATTTTGATTGGATATGTTTGGGGGAATGATGGGCGTGGGGGGGGCTAGTTGCCCTCCAATCACTTTCAACTATTAAAAATTGTTCTATTTCTTCGAATTCACAAATAAATGATTCTTTGTTGAATTTTCTACGACACTGACTTCTATAATACCCTTAAACTGACCAAAGCCACGTCATTAAACACTTGCCCTGAGGGTTGTGGGGGAGTTTTCTCCTCAAAAACATATTTTCTATATGGAAATCAACTACGCTGAACAAAATGGCTGTCTAAAAATTTTGATTGGATGTGTTTGGGGGATTGATGGGCGTGGTGGAGGGGGGGGGGGCTAGTTGCCCTCCAATCACTTTCGACTATTAAAAAGGGCACTAACCACTCCAATTTCCAATTGAATAAGCCCTTTTCGAAGTTTCTAGGACAACTCCTTCGATACGAAGTGCCCGGGTATGGAGAAAAAAACACGTTGTGACTATTTTGACTATTTTTGGTGTTAGACCTGATAGTGACTATGATAGTGACTTAGAAAAGAAATGGCCACAGTCCACACAGAGTGGATAAGTTGACTTTCATTCACGATAACTATAGCCACATCCCGCAGTTCTAATATACTTCTGAAGTTTGCCTGAAAGAGTTTTTTTGTCAACGCACTAATATTCAAAGATAAATGATTAATTTTGTGATACGGTATTCGAAGTTTGCCCTCCAATTCCTTTCGACTATTAAAAGGGACACAATAACTCTCAATTTCCAATCGAATGAGCCCCATTTGAAGTTTCTACGACGACCCCTTCTATATGAAGTGCCCTTCTCTAAAGGAGAAACAAAAATTGATTGGATGTGTTTGGGGGAATGATGGGCGTGGGAGGGGGGCTAGCTGCCCTCCAATCACTTTCGACTCTTAAAATGGCACTAGCCACTCCAATTTCCAATCAAATGAGCCCTTTTCGAAATTTCTACGACAACATCTTCTATAAAAACGTTATATGCCCCCAGGGCATAACCTAAAAACCTTGCCCTGAGGGTTGTGGGGGAGTTTCCTCCTCAAAAATATATTTTCTATCTGGAAATCAACTACGCTGAACAAAATGGCTATCTCAAAATTGTGATTGGATTTGTTTGGGGGAATGATGGGCGTGGGGGGGCTTGCTGCCCTCCAATCAATTTCGACTATTAAAAAGGGTACTAGCCCTTCGAATTTCCAATTGAATGAGCCTGTTTTGAAGTTTCTACGACAATGCCTTCTATAAAAACCTTATATGCCCCTCGGGCATAACTTAAAACCCTTGCCCTGAGGGTTGTGGGTGAGTGTCTTCCACAAAAACTTATTTTATATCTGGAAATCAACTACACTGAAAAAAATGGCTATCTCAAAATTTTGATTGGATGTGATCTAGGGAATGAGGGGCGTGGGGGGGGGGTCATTACCCTCCAATCAGTTTCGACTATTGAAAAGGGCACTAGTCACTCCAATTTCCAATCGAATGAGCCCTTTTCGAAGTTTCTACGACGACTCCTTCGATACGAAGTGCCTGACTAAGAAGAAGAAAAAAAATATTGTGGCCAAATCTTTTTTTAGTGAAGGGGCGTGTGGGGGGGGGTAGTTGCCCTCAAATCACTTTCGACTACTAAAAAGGGTACTAGCCCTTCGAAAGGGTACTAGCCAATTAAATGAACCTGTTTTGAAGTTTCTACGACAACGCCTTCTATAAATACCTCATAAGCCCCCAGAACATAACGTAAAACCATTGCCCTGAGGGTTGTGGGGAAGTGTCCTTCTCAAAAATTTATTTTCTATCTGGAAATCAACTACGCTGAACAAAATGGCTATCTCAAAATTTTGGTTGGATATGTTTGGGGGAATGATGGACGTGGGGAGGGGGGGGGGCTATTTGCCCTCCAATCACTTTCGACTATTAAAAGGGACACAAGAACTCTCAATTTCCAATCGAATGAGCCCCTTTTGAATTTTCTACGACGACCCCTTCCATACGAAGTGCCCTTCTCTAAAGGAGAAAAACAAAATTTTTATTGGATGTGTTTGGGGGAATGATGGGCGTGGGGTGGGGCTAGTTGCCCTCCAATCACTTTCGACTCTTTAAAATGGCACTAGCCACTCCAATTTCCAATCAAATGAGCCCTTTTCGAAGTTTCGACAACAACACCTTCTCTAAAAAGTCAAAAACATATTTTCTATCTGGAAATCAGCTACGCTGAAAAAATGGCTATCTCAAAATTTTTATTGGATGTGATTGGGGGAATAATGGGCGTGGGGGGGGGGGGGGCTATTTGCCCTCCAAACACTTTTGACTATTAAAAAAGGCACTAGCCCTTTCAATTTCCAATTGAATGAGCCCCTTTGAAGTTTCTATGACAACGCTTTCAATAAAAACTTTATATGCCCCCAGGGCATTACTTACAACCTTTGCCCTGAGGGCTGTGGGGGGAGGGGTTGTCATCCTTAAAGATCTAATTTCCAAAACTTTCAATTACGTTGAATAAAATGGCTATCTAAAAATTTTGATGGGGTGTGTTTGGGGAAAAGGTGGGCGCAAAACCCCTATGCCTTCCCACGGCCAGAACAAAATTTGCACTTTACTGAAAAAATATAAATGTTTTTACTTTTATAACTTTAACAAATCGAACAATATAAACATTTTGATTACTAAATATCAATATATGTATATTAAAATGAAAATGCACATTCATTTGTATTTTTTCACTAAAGTGCAAATTTTGTTCTGGCCTTGGGGGAATGATGGGCGTGGGAGGGGGGGGGGGGTCTATTTGCTCTTCAATCACTTTAGAATATTAAAAAGGGCACTAGAACTCTCAATTTCCAATCAAATGAACCCCTTTTGAAGTTTCTACGACGACCACTTCCATATGGAGCTCTAAAGAAAAAAAAACAGTACATTGTGCCAACATCGTTCTTATTTGCCCTCAGGGCATAATTTAAAACCCTTGCTCAAAGGGTCGTGGGGGTGTGTCCTCCTCAAAAACATATTTTCTATCTGGAAGTCAAAATTTCGATTAGATGTGTTTGGGGAAATGATGAGCGTGGGGAGGGGGGGACTAGTTGCCTTCCCTCACTTTCGACTATTAAGAAGGGCACTAACTCTTTGAATTTCCAATCGAATGAGCCTTTTTTGAAGTTTCTGTGACAACGCCTTCTATAAAAACCTTATATCCCCCAGGGCATAAATTAAAACCCTTGCCCTGAGAGTAGTGGGGGAGTGTCCTCCTCAAAAACATATTTTCTATCTGGAAATCAACTACCCTGAAAGAAATGGCTATCTCAAAATTTTGATTGGATGTGTTTGGGGGAATAATGGGCGTGGGGGGGGGGGCTAGTTACCTTCCAATCACTTTCGACTATTAAAAAAGGCACTAGCCCTTTCAATTTCCAATTGAACGAGTCCTTTTGAAGTTTCTACGACAATGCTTTCAATAAAAACTTTATATGCCCCAGGGCATTACTTCCAACCCTTGCCCTGAGGGCTGTGGGGGGAGGGGTTGTCATCCTTAAAGACTTAAATTCCAAAACTTTCAACTACTTTGAATCAAATGGCGTTGAATCAAAGCAAATAATATAAACATTTTGATTACTAAATATCAATATTTGTATATTAAACTGAAAATGCACATTCATTTGTATTTTGTCAGTAAGGTGAAAATTTTGTTCTGGCCTTGGGGGGATGATGGACGTGGGGGGGGGGGCTAGTTGCCCTCAAATCACTTTCGACTATTAAAAAGGGCACTAGCCACTGCAAGTTTCAATCGAATAAGCCCTTTTCGAAGTTTCTACGACAACTCCTTCGATACGAAGTGCCAGACTAGAAAGAAGAAGAAAAAACACATTGTGGCCAAATCGTTCTTTACTGAAGGGGCGTGTTGGGGGGGGGGGGGGCTAGTTGCCCTCCAATCCTAATTGGAGGATTAATTAAATCCTCCAATCCTTTTGACTATTAAAAAGGGCACTAGCCCTTCGAAACGGTACTAGCCAATTGAATGAACCTGTTTTGAAGTTTCTATGACAACACCTTCTATAAAAACCTTATATGCCCCCAGGGCATAACGAAAAATCCTTGCCCTGAGGGTTGTGGGGGAGTGTCCTTCTCAAAAACATATATTCTATCTGGAAATCAACTACGCTGAACAAAATGGCTATCTTAAAATTTTGATTGAATGTGTTTGGAAGAATGATAGGCGATGGGGGGGGGGACTAGCTGCCCTGAAATCACTTTCGACTATTAAAAGGGACAAAAGAACTCTCAATTTCCAATCGAATGAGCCCCTTTTGAAGTTTCTACGACGACCCCTTCCATATGAAGTGCCCTTCTCTAAAGGAGAATAATACATAGTACATTTTGCCAATATTGTTCTTATATACCCTCAGGGCATAACTTAAAACCCTTGCCCCGAGGGTTGTGGGGGAGTGTCCTCCTCAAAAACATATTTTCTATCTGGAAATCAACTACGCTGAACAAAATGGCTATCTCAAAATTGTGAGTGGATGTGTTTGGGAGAATGATGGGCGTGAGGGGGGGGCTAGTTGCCCTCCAATCACTTTTGACTATTAAAAAGGGTACTAGCCCTTCAAATTTCCAATCGAATGAGCCTGTTTTGAATTATCTACGACAACACCTTCAATAAAAACCTTATATGCCCCCAGGGCATAACTTAAAACCCTTGCCCTGAGGGTTGTAGGGGAGTGTCCTTCTCAAAAACATATTTTCTATGTAAAAATAATACATAGTACATTGTGCCAACATTATTCTTATATGCTCTCAGGGCATAACTTAAAACCCTTCCCCCGAGGGTTGTGGGGGAGTTTCGTCCTCAAAAACATATTTTCTATTTGGAGATCAACTGCGCTGAACAAAATGGCTATCTAAAAATTTTGATTGTATGCATTTGGGGGAATGATGGGCGTGAGGGAAGGGCTAGTTGCCCTCCAATCACTTTCGACTATTAACAAGGGTACTAGCCCTTCAAATTTCCAATCGAATGAGCCTTTGAAGTTTTTACGACAACACCTTCTATAAAAACCTTATATGCCCCAAAGGCGTAACTTAAAACCCTTGCCCTGATGGTTGTGGGGGAGTGTCCTCCTCAAAAATATATTTTCTATGTGGAATTAACTACGCTGAACAAAATAGCTATCTCAAAATTTTGATTGGATGTGTTTGGGGGAATAATTGGCTTAGGGGGGGGGGAGGCTAGTTGCCCTCCAATAACATTTGACTTCTAAAAAGGGCACTAATACTCTCAATTTCAAATCGAATGAGCAACTTTTGAAGTTTCTACGACGACCCCTTCCATATGAAGTGCCCTGCTCTAAAGGAAAAAAAATAATACATAGTATATTGTGCCAACATTGTTCTTATATACCCTCAGGGCATAACTTAAATACCTTGCCCCGAGGGTTATGGGGGAGTGTCCTCTTCAAAAACATATTTTCTATCTGGAAATCAACTACGCTGAACAAAATGGCTATCTCAAAATTTTGATTGGATGTGTTTGGGGGAATTATGGAAATGGAGGGGGCTAGTTGCCCTCCAATCACTTTCGACGATTAAAAAGGGCACCAGAACTCTCAATTTCCAATTGAATGAGCCCGTTTTGAAGTTTCTACGACGACCTCTTCCATATGAAGTGCCCTGCTCTAAAGGAAAAAAATCATACATAGTACATTGTGCCAACATTGTTCTTATATGCCATCAGGGCATAACTTCATATGGAAGGGGCTTACAACGCCTTCTATAAAAAGTCAAAAACATATTTTCTATCTGGAAATCAACTACGCTGAAAAAAATGGCTATCTCAAAAATTTTATTGGATGTGATTGGGAGAATAATTTTGTTCAGCGTAATGATGGGCGGGGGGGGAGGGGCTCGTTGCCCTCCAATCACTTTCGACTATTAAAAAGGGCACTAGAACTCTCAATTTCCAATCGAATGAACCCCTTTTGAAGATTTCACGACGACCACTTCCATATGGAGTGCCCAGCTCTAAAGGAAAAAAAATAATAAATAGTACATTGTGCCAACATCGTTCTTATATGCCCTCAGAGCATAATTTAAAACCCTTACCCTGAGGGTCGTGGGGGGGTGTCCTCCTCAAAAACATATTTTCTATCTGGAAATCAACTACGCTGAACAAAATAGCTATCTCAAAATTCGATTGGATGTGTTTGGGGAAATGATGGGCGTGGGGGGGGGGGCTAGTTGCCTTCCTTCAATTTCAACTATTAAAAAGGGCACTAGCCCTTTGAATTTCCAATCGAATGAGCCTTTTTTGAAGTCTCTACGACAACACCTTCTATAAAAAACCTTATATGTCCCAAGGGCATAACTTAAAACCCTTGCCCTGAGGGTAGTGGGGGAGTGTCCTCCTCAAAAAATTAGTTTCTATTTGGAAATCAACTACGCTGGAAAAAATGGCTATCTCAAAATTTAGATTGGATGTGTTTGGGGAAATGATGGTCGTGGGGGGGGGGGCTAGTTGCCCTACAATCACTTTCGACTATTAAAAAGGACACTAGCCACCCCAATTTCCAATCGAATGAGCCCTTTTAAAATTTTCTACGACAATTCCTTCGATACGAAGTGCCTGTCGAAGAAAGAAAAAGAAGAACAAAAACACGTTGTGGCCACATCGTTCTTTACTTAGGCAGCGCGATACATAGGCAGCGCGATAGCGCTGCCTAAGTAAAGAACGATGTGGGCACAATGTGTTTTTGGTTTCTCCATACCCGGGCACTTCGTATCGAAGGAGATGTCACAGAAACTTAGAAAAGGGCTCATTCGATTGGAAATAGGACAAAATGGGTCAAAATGGCCATTTTGTTCAGCGTAGTTGATTTCCAGATAGAAAATATGTTTTTGAGGAGGACACTCCCCCACATTTTCCCATTGCACTTTGTATCAAAGGAGTTGTCGTAGGAACTTCAAAAAGGGCTCATTCGATTGAAAATAGAAAGGGCTGATGCCCTTTCTAATAGTCAAAAGTCATTGGAGAGAAACTAATCCCCCTCCCACGCCCACCCATCCAATTGACTTTATGTTTAAAAACTAAATATTGCCATAAGATTAAATCAAATTGCACTATGTTAATGCTAATTCCGAATAAGGTTTCTCAGCAGTATCTCAAGAACGACTGAGGGTATTATGTTCAAACTTTTGAGGCTGCTTCTGCTCTTAAAATTTAACCAAACCAAAATAGCGTAAGTGTATCCAAGCTATCAAAGAAAGTAAACAGATTTTTTGGCGAATGGAATCAAGTTTTCCATTTCAGGTCAACTAGAGGAGTTAAGAAACTAAATTAAACACTACTATTTGCATCCAGATTTTTAAAAGGGTGTCTGTTGTTAAACATTGCTGAAAATTTTTCTCCAACATACAAATAACAGGCCAAACTATAAATTCCTAAAAAAACGAAAAGATTTAAAGTATTATTTCCTTTTTCTCTGAAAAGACTATGTCAATATAAAACGAACAGAAATTAATTAAAAAAAAAGCTACCAAGCGTCTACCAAGCGTGAAACTACCACAAATCAGCATCGATAAATAAATGAAACCCAAAACGAGCAGAAATTACAATAAATAACCGAGTCAAAAGCAAAACGAGCAGAAATTAAGATAAGATGGGCTCAAAACCCCTGTGCCTTCCCAATGCCAGAACACAAATTGCACTTTACAGAAAAAAATGCAAATGAACGTGCATTGTCAGTTTAATATACATATACTGATAAATAGTAATCAAAATCTTAATATTATTTGATTTATTAAATTTATAAAAGTAAAAACTTTTATATTTTTTTCAGTAAAGTGCAAATTTTGTTCTGGCCTTGGGAAGGCATAGGGGTTTTGAGCGCAACTTATGTTAGTTTCTGCTCGTTTTGAGTTTGACTAGGTTATTTATTGTAATTTCTGCTCGTTTTGGGTTTCATTTATTTATCGATGCTGATATGTGGTAGTTTTACGCTTTGTTAGAATATTTGATTTTGTTGTTGCTCATTTTTTGTTTAATGGAGTTCTTTACTTATCTTTGAAAACCATATTTTGTGGAAAACGTTTTTTTAATTAATCTTCCAGGAAACAACTGACGTTGTGTCTTGGGAAGTCCTTAGCTGAAATATCCAATGTTCTTTAGAACTCTGCTCAGTATTCTGAAATACTCCATTTATCAGCCATAGAAAAACACATACGAAAAAACTGAAGAGCATGTGAAAAAAATTGTTTATAATGTACTGCTCAATGCAAAATATTTTTTTTAACTGAAATTTTAGTTTTGACTTTTAACTTAATTTTTAATTTACATTTATTTTCACTTAATTGAATTTTAATTTTAATTTTCTTTTAATTTATTTATATTATTTACTTAATTATTTTGTTTTTTATTTAACTTTGATTAGTTTTAATTTTCAACGACATATGAATTCCGCAGCCAAATGTAAACTTGTATATTAACAATTCAATTATCCATCATTAATCAAAGTTTTTATATCCATTTTTTTTTAATCAGCATCTTAGAATGCTTACGATTGCAGCCACATACTGCAGCCGCTACCGAAACTCCTTCATAAGTATCTTTTTTTAGGTGATATCCCTTAGTGAAGAAGTACAAGAAAAATAATGTTAAGTTGAGAAGGCTCTAAAAGCAGAATCGTCAGCCAAGCGTTAAATTGGGAAGTGCTTACAGACTCTTCTCTGGTCGAAAGTCGAAAACACCTAGAATAATATGGAGTCTTTGTCTTTTATTAAAGACAAGGTGGTGGATAAATTTGGCAGGTGAGAAAATTCTTTATTCGAAATTATATCACCGATGACACTAACGAATTTGTATATACTATTCAGGACCCCCCTCCTCCCATCTTCCTTGAGAAAAGAACAAATGACTTAAGAGTAGTGCGGTGAAAGAGGGAAGAATATTCATTTACTTTGCGTTCACACAGAAAAGATTACTGAATGGGCAATATTCGCAAGTTGCACGCAAGGAGCATTCCTTGCTCCTTGCGCAGCTCCTTGCATTCGCAAGGAGCGATTTCAGGCGTCATTTTGCTCACATAAGAAATTTTCACCTATGTCTCATGATATTTAAAAAAAAATCCAACTATTAAATTATATGAAAGATGCTGTTGTGCTGGAATAATTATCTAGTTGGCTGGCAATGTTGGATTTCTTCAATTCAATAAATTGCAATATTAAGATTTTTTGCAAATTCAACGCAAATTCAATTAATTGCAAATTCAAATAAATTGCAAAATTGAATGACCCTCGCGTATCAGAAGTATTTTTTAAAGAATTGGGAGAAAAAATCTAACTTTAGCATAAGGAATAAGGGATGAAGCAAGAGAAGCCCCCCTCCCCCCCCCCCAAAAAAAACGGAATAATTTATGTTTGCTTTAAGTTTAAATGTTGTTTCTTACGTACAGTTGAAAAAAGTGTAATTCGAAACGTTTATTTAAAAGATTTTTATCTCAAAATTTCGATCGGATGTCTTTGGGGAAAAGGGGGCGTGAGAGAAAAGGGGGCGCTAGTTTACCTCCGATCTTCTTAGTCACTTAAAAATGGTACTAGAATCTTTAAGTTCTGTTCAAATGAGCTCTCTTCTGTATTCTACGACTTTCAGTTTGATACGGTCACCCCTGAAAAAACAACAAAAACACAAATAAACACACATCCATGATCTTCTTTCTGGCAAAAAAACAAACAAAAACAAACGTTCACGTTTCCTTCGATAGGAGCATAAACCTCTATAGCAGAATTCCTCTTTGCTTTAAGTTTTAATTTCGCTCTTTACCTTTATAGATTTTCTTTATTTAGTTTCTGTTTGGTTTTAAAAGAATATCCAGGGTCACCCTAAATGTAAGGGGAGCTATCACCCCCTCAAACAAGACTCTTTAAATCAACATTAAACTTTTGCACAGCAATGCTTTGAGTAAAAAGCTAATTTAGTGTATTTTCTTTTCGAAATGAAGCAGGCTAATATGTGTATGGGGTGGAAGGAGGCGTTGAAGCCACCGGGTAATTCTCCAATCTTAATAAGAGTTGGATTTGCTGGATCATGCTGGTTCAATCAATCAATCAATCAATCAATCAATTTTATTGATTTTACAACCCATATTATTTTTACGTGCGGCAAGGAACCTTCAAGCTCCTGAGTCTTCATTAATATGAACAACTCAAAAACCAACGATCCGGCATATGCAAAGGAATTTTGTTCGGGAAGGGCCAATTATAAGGGCCGGGGTAGGGTCATTCCATAATTTTGATAAGAAGTACTCTGAAATTTGGGGAAATTTACGCTTGGGGGAGGGTGGTAAGCCCAAGTCTCCTCCATAACGCAGTAAATCATTTAGTCAATAACCCTCACCGAAAAACATAAGAAAGAAGAGGTGCATTTCCTTTTTTTTAAGAGATATTATTAACTCTGCCCATAGCAAAAGTTCGAAAAAAAATGTGGAACTTCAAAAGAAGACAAACCTGAAACAAATAAGACAACCAAACTAAAATCCCCCATTCTTCTAAGAGAAAGACTAGTGCGAACCTGCGTAACAGATCATGCCTGCACAGAGGATATCTGCAGCCTACACTTCAATAAATAGCATAGAGGCTTTACACGCAAAAAAAGATGCTATTAGGAAATCCTGTATAAATGTTGTTACCGTCTCAAAAATACATTTTATAATTTTCTCCTAAATGAAGAAAATGTGCTGATGCTTTCAATTCAAGTTTCCCCGTTTCTCAGAAAAGAAAAGAATATACGCTGTTCATCTATTGCCTTCGTTTGATAATCATTGACTATACAATTTCTCTGACAGCTTATTATACTAAATTAGTTCTTAAACTACAACTGAAGCTCTGATGAAGCATTTATCACTTCTAAACCGATTAGGAACTTTCTTAGGCTTTTGTGTATTATAAATTGATGAACGGCGTCTGATTTACTTAAGTGCAGATGAAAAAAGAAGACAAAAGACTCTTGTGGATTGGTTTTATCCTTTACCGTAACATAATTTTTTACTGTCACTAAAGTCACATAGGTTTCAATTTCTGCCTTTTAACACATTTTCTCAAAAACTTTTCCGGGGGAATGAGGGTGAAAATATTAAGTAGCCTCTGGGGCAGAGTTTTGCCACATACATCACCCCCAGTTATCTTTTAGGCTTTAGGAGGATGGTAAGGGTGAGAGATCTTAGTTAATCTTTGGGGGAAGAGTTTCACCCTACGTAGCTCCTCTACTCCTCTATTATCTTACAAGTTTGAGTCTGAGCACATATGTGTAGTCGGCTTTTTGCAGTGGAGGAGGTGATTGTCAACAAATGCAGCCTGTGCTCACCTCCCTCCACTTTCTCTGTTTTCTGTATTTATCAGCTCGGGCTATTGGCACCATTGAACAAATATTTCCAAATTTATATTATTCCACTTTCTCCCAAACTTCTATTAACTTCCGAATTACCCTAAATAAAAACCTAAACCCAAAACTTCCAAATTTCTAGTATTTCCTGACGTAGTCCATTATTTTGTTCTCAAAAATATACACAGTCCAGACAAATTGAGCGATTATGGATCGTATGTACAATAAGACAAAGGCAATAAAGCAATATATAATTACAAATTAATGACAGACGGTAGTAGATTAATTGGGCTGAAGAAAGATAATGTAAGACCCCATTAGTGCATGATGGCCCAGTTTTTTGCGAGAGGTCCTTCAAGAGCTTTTTTGAGAGGTATAAATTATGAGGCCCCCCCCCCCCGAAACCAATAGTTTGGAGGAATAATTGAACGAAGCGTAGCATGTAATTGCTGAGTTGCATATATATATAACCAAGGTACTTAGTACGGAATGAGCTGTCGTAGAAACTTTGGAAAGGGCTCATTCGATTGAAAATTGAAATTTTTCGTGCTTGTTTTAGGAGTCCAAAATGATTGGAGGGAAACCTCCTCCCTCTCATGCACCTTTCCCCCGAATTTTGAGGAAACCATCTTATTCAGCATAGTTGAAAATTCAGAATAGTAGATATTGTTTACATATACTATTTATAACCAGGAAAGGGGGGCATTTTTAAACTTTTTTGTCAAAAAAGACCAAGGCCATTCAGGTGAAGTTCTCGGCCAATGATGAGGGATGTGTTAAACTAAATAAAATCATGCTATATGCTTGCGGCTTGTCAAAAGGAAGTATCTCAAGTGTCACTTAAAGTAGTAAGTTGGAGCTGTCGGGGATAATGAAGGAAACGATCAGTGGACAGAAAGGCAAAAGTTACACGCCACTGTGGCTACTACTACTACCATCGCCGCTATTACTGCTACTACAACTATTACTCGCTTTTCTATTACGACTACCAAAAAGGCTAAGGATATTAAGATGATAATCTGAGAAAATGTTGAGAGGGAAATATAACTAAATCAGAACACGCTATGTCCATACCGGTCCTCAAAAGAGCACATCAGCACTATCTTAAGAACGGCTTAGCGTATTAAGTTGGAACTTTCAGGGTATGATGTAAGTAATGTTTAATCGGGCAAAAGGCAACATATGCATATTACTACTACATGTCTACTACTACTAATAAAAGTTGTAAACACAATTTGTATTTTACTGAAAACAAAATACATTTTAACAAGTTTCCTAAAAACGAAATTATACAAATGAAAATACAGAAATACGGGTACAATATTTTAAAACAAGACAATGCAAAAAAAGGAAAAAAAGCAAACTATAAATAATATAAAATTCCGAATGTTTCGGCTTCACGTCCGGAAGCCTTCATCACCGGAAAAAACTAAACTAATTTAAACAAAACACATAAAGAAAAAAAGGTAACAAAACTCACAAATATGAAAATATTCACCATGCAATAGTAACAAAACGAATAAAAGTATGACAAATTAGGTTGTCTCTTTGGTATATCGTATCGCAATAAAACAATAGCAATGAAATAGTTGGTGTTGGGTTCAATAATGAAATCTAGCAAAATGAAATACTATATTTCTTTAAAGAAATTTGCACATGCTCTAGGTTCAAATAGTTATAATTGAATAAATGTGAATCAGGTTATTTATTTTACAAAATCCTGCTTATGAACTCGGGTTTGAATTTAGAAGGTTAAGATAGAATGAACTGTAGATAAATGGAAAATCGACACAGGTTATGCAGGACACTAAGGTTGTAAATGGACACAGGTCGAAAAAACTTACGCATTATCGATTGAACAGATCTTTTTAGTTGCTAATCTAGCTGAAGAACGTTTTTCAGCAATTAAAAAGGTCTATTTTTACCAGTTTCCTAACATCCAGCCATATTTTTCATATATAGCGGACTTGTAGGTATATTGTTCTCCAAGATTCCGCAGGTCAAGTGAGGTCCACCCTGAGTTGTAGGATAATTGTTACTTTTACCGGTTTTACCATTCTTAGTTTGAATTTTGACATCATGACATTTATTATTTTTTGGTTGGTCTTAGACCAGGGCACTTCGTATCGAAGGAGTTGTCGTAAAAACTTCGAAAAGGGCTCATTCGATTGGAAATTGGAGCGGCTTGTGTCCTTTTTAATATTTGAAAGTGATTGGAAGGTAACTAACACCCCTTCCACGCCCCCATTTCCCCAAACAAATCCAATCAAAATTTTGAGATATTCATTTTTGTGAATGTAGTTGAAAGATCTAAAAATTATATTTTTGAGGAGGACACTTCCCCCACAGTCCTCAGGGCAAGGGTTGTAGTTTACGCCCTGGGGGCATATAAGGTTCTTATTAAAAGTGTTGTTAAAGAAACTTCAAAAAGGACTCATTCAATTGGAAATTCAAAGAGCTAGTGTCCTTTTTAATAGTCGAAAGTGATTGGAGGGCAAATAACCCCCCTCTCACGCCCACTATTTTCCAAAGCCCATTCAATCAACATTTTGAGATAGCCATTTTGTTCAACGTAGTTGAAAGTTTTTGAAATTAGGCCCCAGAGGATGATAAACCATCCACAGCCCTCAGGGCAAGGGTTGTAAGTTATGTTCTGGGGGCATATAAGGTTTTTACAAAAAGTGTTGTCGTAAAAACTTCAAAAAGGGCTCATTCAATTGGAAATTGAAATGGCTTGTGCCCTTTTTAATAGTTGAAAGTGATTGGAGGGCAACTAACCCCCCTCTAACGCCTACCGTTTCCCCAAAACACATGCAATCAAAATTTTTAGATATCCATTTTGTTCAACGCAGTTGAAAGTCTTGGAAATTTGGTCTTTGAGGATAATAACAAACTCAAAGCCCTCAGGGTAAGGGTTGTAAGTTATGTCCTGGTGGGGCATATAAGGTTTTTATAGAAAGCGTTGTCGTCGAAACTTCAAAAAGGGCTCATTTCATTGGAAATTGGAAGGGCTAGTGCCCTTTTTAATAGTCGCAAGTGATTGGAGGGCAACTAACCCCCTCTAATGCCCACCATTTCCAAAAACACATCTAATCAAAATTTTGAGATAACCATTTTGTTCAATATAGTTTAAAGTTTATGCAATTAGGTCTTTGAGGATGACAACCCCCCTCCCACAGCCCCCAGGGCACAGCCCTGAGGGCATATAAGGTTTTTATAGAAAGAGTTGTCGTAGAAACTTCAAAAAGGGCTCATTCGATTGGAAATTGAAAGGGCTAATGCCCTTTTTCATAGTCGAAAGTGATTGGAGGACAACTAATCCGCTCTCACGCCCACCATTTTCTCGAACATATTTCATCAAAATTTTGAGATAGCCATTTTGTTCAACGTAGGTCAAAGGGCAAAGGTTGTAAGTTATCTCCTGGGGCATATAATGTTTGAAAAAAAGTGTTGTCGTAGAAACTTCAAAAAGGGCTGACTTAATTGGGAATTGAGAGGACTAGTGCCCTTATTAATAGTCAAAAGCAATTGCAGGGTGGATGCCCTACCCCACATCCTTCAATTTCTCAAACACTTCCGATTAACATTCTGATATAGCCATTTTGTTAAACGTACTTGAAGGGTCCGAAAATTATGTTTTTGAGTATGACACCCCCTCCCCAACAGCCCTCAGGGCTAAGACTGTAAGTTATGCCCTGGGGGCATATACGGTTTTTATAGAATGCGTTGTTGTAAAAACTTCAAAAAGGTTTCATTCGATGGGAATTCAGATGGCTAGTGCCTTTATTAATATTCAAAGGCGATCAGAGGGTGAATGCCCCCCCCCCCCCTCACGCCCATCATTTCACCAAACACTTTCGATCATCATTTTGATACAGCCATTGTGTTGAACGTAGTTGAAGGGTCCGGAAATTATGTTTTCGAGCCTGACAACCCCCCCCCCCCCATAGCTCACAAGGCTAAGATTGTAAGTTATGCCCTGGGGGTATATAATGTTTTTATAGAAAGTGTTGTTGTAAAAACTTCAAAAGGGGTCATAGGATTGGAAATTGATAGGGCTATTATCCTTTTTAATAGTGAAAAGTAATCGGAGGGAGAATTACCCCCACCCCATGCCTAACACTTCCCCCAAAATTTCAGATTAACACTTTGATATTGTCCTCTTATTCAACATAGTTGAATGATCTGGAAAAAATGTCTTTGAGGTTGACAACCCTCCCCCCATAGCCCTCAGGACAAGGGTCGTAAGTTATGCCTATCGTAATTATAATTTGTACTTTACTAAAAAATATATTTTAAATGTTTTCATTTTTATAACTTGAAGAAATCAAAAATTAATTAAGATTTTAAGGAATAAATATCACCATATGTATATTAAACTGACAATGCACGTTTTTTTTCAGTAATATCATTTGAATTTTTTCAGTACAAACTATATTCTTGCTTTTAGAAACCATGGGGCTTAGAACCCTGCTCATATTAATCTCTGCTCGTTTTAAGTTTGACTTGTTATTTATTTTAATTTCTGTTTGTTTTGGATTTCATTTATTTATTGATACTGATTTGTGGTAGTTGTATGCCTGGTAGATTATTTGATTCCATTTTTGTTCATTTTGGTTAAATGGAGTTCTTTACTTTTTTTGAAAAACTTATATTGTGGAAAAAGTATTTTAATCAGATCAGATAGATCAGAATTAATCAGAGTAATAGGGTTCTCCAGGTAGTGTTGCTGTGTCTATTGTTGAGGACCTTCAGTGCTTTCACAATAGCACACAGTCAATCATGCTTTTGATTTAGTGTCTGGATGTCCAGGTTGCCTTGCGTCAATGACGAAGCTCGAACATTCTGTTCATTACGAATAGCTCTTTTACTCGGTAAAAGTGGGGCAATTGCTTTACTCTGGCGTGGACTTGCTCGTAAGCATAAGGCCTCTTCAGGTCAGGCCGACTGTTATTACTATCACCGACTATAGCGGTGGAATCTCCCATAGCAATCAGTGTATCTTTCTTTGGGATTTGGTCGATAAAGCTTTTTAGTGCACAATAAGATTTGTCACATTCTTTTTCATCTCTGGTTGAGTCAAGAGCGTGAACCTGGACTACTGAAATATTCTTCGTCACTCGTTTTAATTGTAAGACAGCTGGCCTTTCTGAGACGGAGGTGAAAGAGATTAACCCTAGAAAGGTAAGCTTCCCAAAAAGTTACGTAGATGGTAAGCTTTCGTAAAAATTACTACTTGCAGAAACATTGACTTTTAAAACTCATCACTTAAGTATATTTTAAAAGTAAGTGGGAATTATCAAAAACAGATCTTCAGATAATGTTTTACACACAACAAAAGGTTGCTTTCATTTCTTGGAGACACATGGTATGCATGACTTCGCACGGTGCTCACCGCAGAATGGTTTTTTGCAGTTGTTGCAAAAATTGGTAGTCATTCGGCAAGTGCGCGCTGGGCAAAGGCTGCAGGTCGTTCTTCTCCCTTCCACAGACGTTCCTGAATGTATTTCACCTATCACCTCCATTGTTTGACTGATATCGTGTCTGATCGAGCGCTGCAAAGTGGGGGTTTCTAAGCGAGTGGTCATATGCGGCTGGGTCAACTCTTTGAACAGAACATTCACGAAAGCCTTTCGTGGAAGCGGTCTTCCACTGCATTTGGAGATAGTGAAGGAGTGGATGAAATAACTGTTGATGCACACAATATTGATCAACCAAAATAACATGCAAATGCACCACCAGTTCGTCTTCTGAAAGTCTGACATTGGACTACACATTTTGTCAAATGTGTCTACACTGCCTTTGGTGTTATTGTAGTACTCAATGATCTCAGGCTTCTTGCTTGGATACGTGATACTGGTACCCTCATGGCAAGTTGACAGAAGCAGGACCATTTTTGATGGCTTAAGAAGATAAGACACTAGAGTCAGCTCCCAATCGAAACAGAATATTGAGGGTCCTGTGATTCTCCCTTTGCTTACAAGCAGCTCTTTCAGACTTTCACTCTTGTTTTTTCGTACTGTACAAACTGTAGTCAGTCGATACGGTTCTTTCAGTAATTCTGCTGCAAAGAGAATCGATGTAGACCAGTTGTCAGTCGTGACATTTCTATTTGTCCCCCAGATAGGTCTTGTGAGCTCTCGCACATATTGTAGACCTAGTGGAAATCTGTCAGTCTTTGTCGCCTTTCCCAAATATGGCATTGCTGTCACCATTTACTATGTTCCAACGTCTCACATCATGACAATCTTAAGTCTGTACTTGCTAGGTTTGTTGGGAATATACATTCTAAAAGCACAGCGTCCACGGAATCCTAAAAGCTGCTCGTCGATAGTGACGTTAATTCCTGGGCGAAAATATTCTTTGCAGTTCTGTATGATCAATTCCCACGTTTCTCTGATAGGTGCAAACGGATCATGTTTTCTTCTTTCTTCCCGACTATTTTTGTCATCGAACCGCAAACAATTGACCAAGAATCTGAAGGGCTGACAGCTCATGGTGGCATGGTATTCAGAGCCACTCAATTGGGTGTCGAACAGCTCCTCGGTCGAAAGATGCCCATCTTTGAGTTAGCCTGAGAGATTAAGGATACTACCTAGAGCCCGAACTTCTATGTTAGTCATTCCAGCAATGGTTACACTTCGCTGTGAATACAAGTCTTTCTTCCTCACTATTTTCTCGTTCCTTCGTTTTGGTATTTCTTCGAACCCAACGTTTGAAAAAAAAAGGTGAAATTCCGACAGATCACTTTTGGCCACTTTTGTTCCCCCTCTTACATGACCACTTACACTTCTAACAATTTTTCTCGCCCGTGCCTGTTTAGGTCTAGACAGAAGGACAGCTGACCATCGATGACCACTCTTTCCTTTCAAAGATTTTTTCCTTGGAATGACAATATGTTCGTCCCCTGGAAGCTGAGAGGATAGAGGAGGGTCGTCATCGGTCTCATTTGACGATTCAGGAGATGTAGGACCTTCAGCAACGGTTTTTTTACGCCTCGAATACGGCTGGCTTAAACTCACTGTAGTAGAAAGGTTTTCATCAGGGCTGCTATATTCGTTCTCGTCTGGAGGAAAATAGTCATCATCGGAATCTTCGCTATTAGAAATGTCAAGGATTTCCTGGTCATCCTCATCGTCTGTACAAGAATCCTCTGCTGGTTCACCATCTTCTGATTCAAGCAGACGCAGGATTTCCGCATCTGAAAGCCGTCGCGAAGTCATTCTACAAAAAAGAAAAATTTTTGCTGCTCATTTGTTAAATCAGAAAATAGCCAAATTCAGCATTTTCATGTGCTATTTCCTCACGAAATTTGCTACGAAGCTTGTCAACAACGTTAAAAAACTGATCTAACCTCATTGTCCGAAGAAGCTTGCTAATTACCAAGTTTTGATAAAAAAATCCAAGAACTGGCTAGTCATAATATTAACATATCGGGGAGGTCGGTTCGCACAATGCATCCGTTTCCATGGCAACCGCGAAAAAGTGTTTTTGCGTCGTAAAATTTACGAAAGCTTACCCTTCTAGGGTTAGGGACAGTTTTTGGCAGTCTTTTGGAAGTTTTTGATATGAAATATTTGATGCGTCGTCAGTGAACTGTGTTTTTTTCGAGGGCAAGGAGGCAAGAAGGAGGCTTCAAAAAGTTTTGTTGATTTTTTCGGTAGATGTAATTTTGCAATGTAGCTCCGTAAATCCCTAAGAACGAGGCCAGATTTTTAGATTTGGCAAACGCATGAGCGACTACCACACCAAAGTATAGGGTTCTTTTTGTTGGGATAGAACAGCCATGTAGATTTTCTCACATGGTTCATCCTATGCTTAGGTTCGTCGGTTGCCCTAGACCTGGTAACATGTAAAATTGTATCATCTTTCTCATTGTCGTTCAAACTATGTAGTTCGTCGGTTAACCAGGGCACGGTAGTAAAACTTCGTAATAAACTTAGCTGAGTTTTACTTGATTTTTAAGACAAGTTGTTTCTTGGTTTAATGGGTGGTGGTAGCAAATCACTCTTCTCAGCCATATTACCGAGGCCAGAGTACTACATCTTCCAACCTTTTGCAGTTATTCTGGTATAGAGATTCCTCCCACAATGGTATTCTGCGGTGATGTGCAATTTGACTTTTACCTGGGGAAGTTTTGAAACTAATGTGATATGTCTATACGCAGATGGGCCCTATATAGCGTGCATTAAAGAGGCTTTCTTCCTCATCCCCATGTACTCATGACCCCCCTGCGAGGGTACCAAGTTTCAATAATGGATTCATAGGAATAGGGACCTCTATTGGTTCGCGTCTTCTTCTCCATGGGCACACCTTAGACATTTTTAGAGCATTCCCTGTCCACCATATGGAGACACATCCAGTGGCCTAGATGAAACACCTACTGAGAAGATAACTCAGAAGGCACTCTGCAACATTGAATAAATAATGATTCTTAAATGTGTTGTTTTAAGATCACCAAAACACATAATAGATTTAATAGTAGAGCATGATAAATGTACATTACGTGTATAAACTATGGACATCAGTGCATACACTACTTTGAAAATAACAACCTATTGCTAATGTTTGGTATCAAACAACTAGTGGTAACGAACTGCAAATAAAGAGGGACTCGGCTCAATAGCTACCGAAACTCTAAAAAACTAAATTTTAATATCAGTATATATCAGTAATATCAGCCCTTTTTAAGTGGCCAAAAAGAACGCAGAATAACTGGACCCCCTCCCATGCTGATTTTTTCCACAAAGTTATCTGATAAAAATTCTGAGATAGCCATTTTGTTCAGTATAGTTGAAAGATCAAATAACTATGTCTTTAGGTGTAAAATAACCTACCAAAGTCCGTGGGGAGAGCCCTGTAAGTTGTAAAATTTGCCCGTTGCTTACGTATAGTATTTGTTATTGGGAAGCATGCAGAATTTTGTTTTTTGGGGGGGGGGGTAGTGCTTGAGGTGACTAACCAAATAAATGCTGCTTCACTTCTAAAAACACGTTTTTTAAGTATGTATGTTTTCAAACTTCCTCCACCTACTGAGAAGGAGGTTTATTGACTAAGTACTGTCCACTGCCAGGAGCAGTATTATATTTCTGCGCATAAGCCATTTCTTGAGCCTGTGGTCTGGCAAACTTTACAGATCTTACCCAGAAAAGTACATTTTGTCTAGAAAGCATTGTCTAAGAATAATAGCTTTTCCTGGGTAAGCCAAGTAAATATGACTTCTATAGTAAAATCGTATAACAAAATCTTAGAGTATGTATTTTTTATTCTCCCTCATCAGCTAAGGAGGAGGTTAATCTTATAAATTACCATTCCATGCCACGAGCAGTATCTTATATTCAAATTATGCAGTTTATTACTCCTGTTGCATAGGCTTAGTTTCTATTCATCTGTTAAATTCTACATCTTCCCTTTGGAGATAATTTAGAGCAGATTAGGAATTTGGCAGTAATGAACTGCTTTATTGGATTTCTAAATCCTCGTATTAAATCTGTCAAAGAAGGATTCAATCGGGAAAAGCGGCTTTCCTTTAGCTTAATTTGAGAAGGGAAGTCTTTGGGATAAAATTCTATTCAGGCAAAAATCGTACAATATAGCTTCAAACTTGTGTTGTTAGTAACGATTCCCCCTTTAACAAGAAAGAGGTTATATAGGTAGAAAGAGGTTGATAGGCAGTGCTGCCTATCAAGTAGTGGTAGATTTTTTTATTCTTTTGATTGGGGCACGGTTAATTTCTTCGTTCTATATTTGTGCACATTGAAACCATTGGTAAATTCATTATAAATTGCTAAAAAATAAACTAAAAAGGAAAAAAAGAAAATGATTTGGGTAAAATTAATTAAGTGACCAGAGCCCATTTTGTCTTCTAAGCTATAGCATCAAACTATTAGAGATCAAAATACAACATCAAACTACAACATCAAACTATTAGACATCAAACTACAACATCAAACTGCAAAATCAAACTATTAGACATCAAACTACAACATCAAACTACAACATCAAACTATTAGACATCAAACTACAAAATCAAACTATTAGACATCAAACTACAACATCAAACTACAACATCAAACAATTAGACATCAAATTATTAGACATCAAACTACAACATCAAACTATTAGACATCAAACTACAACATCAAACTGCAACATCAAACTATTATACATCAAACTACAACATCAAACTACAACATCAAACTATTAGACATCAAACTACAACATCAAACTACAACATCAAACAATTAGACATCAAATTATTAGACATCAAACTACAACATCAAACTATTAGAAATCAAACTACAACATCAAACTGCAACATCAAACTATTATACATCAAACTACAACATCAAACTACAAAATCAAACTATTAGACATCAAACTACAACATCAAACTACAACATCAAACAATTAGACATCAAACTACAACATCAAACTACAGCATCAAACTATATTTTCAAAGAAGATAAAGCTGGATTACCAAATTTGTGCAATTTATCTTTGGGCAGGGAATAATATACACACCAACTTGTCGCAAGATATCAATTTTTTTTTTTCTGAAAATCTCAAGATATTAAAATTAGGATATTGAGTATTAGGACCTAAATCGTATCTCAGGAGCTACCTATAAGTATACTCCGATTACTTTCGATTCCAAGCAGATTTGTGTTAATAAAATCCAGAAAAGTTCACTTCATAGTATACTCAACTAAAAAAATGGTCCAAGCTCATACAGGTCTAACAGCAAACTTCACACTTTTGAAGAAGTAAATAAAAAAAAAGTTTTTTCAGCTGAAAGTAAGAAGCAACATTAAAGCCTAAAACGAACAGAAATTATTCTGTATATGAGGGGGTCGCTGTTTCCTTAACGCTTCAATTGCTGTACTAAAGTTTTTTTTTTGTGCTTTTAAACAGCTTCTTAATTCAAATCAACGGCAACTGTGTTTCAGCAGCTGTTCTTAAAGAATTGGTACACAAATTCAAACTTTAGCGTAAAGAGTGAGGAGTTGAATACGGGGCAGCCCCCACATATATGGAATAACTTTTGTTCGTTGATGTTGTTGTTGCATAGGTTGATTCTGATCCTTAATTTCAGTTTAAACATTGTTTTTATATCTAATTTTTGATCATTTATAAATTATGCACAGGCCTAACCAAGATAAAATGTAGGGCAACGGTACCACAGACCCCCGAATTACTACGAATGTTCAGATTCACAAAAAATAGTACGACTCCAAACCTGTAGACTTCTGCCATGAAAAAAATCTAACGAAAAAGTAGAGCATAAATAAAGGTAAAAAGAAAGAAGAATATATTTAAATCAACTAATCTTGTGGGGAAAATGTCTGCCAATGAAAATATTTGTTTGCATTTTTATATCAATCTGCTATTTAAAAGAAATTAAAAAAGGAGGTCCTTATAATTTTGAATATGCCGAGAAACCTTATTGAATAAAGAAAATAGTGAATCGACTCCTCAAAATCTAAACATAAAGAGTTTTTTCCATAAACCTGTTGCTATTCAATTCCAAATTACTTAGAAACTAAAAACAAAATGTGTCTAAAATTTATCCAACGAAAAGAAAAAACATGACTCTTGTAGAAAAATTCTTGCATTTCACATAGCTATACCGTTTTAAGTATGTGCCCATTCAAGCATAGGTATGAGAAAACATAAATATTGCGTTTCTATGATCAGACAGCATTTAACTGCATTCATCATTTTTCTGTCTTTTTATGAAAGTGCCTTGTAACTAAGTCCTTTTTATTGCGACACTTCTTCTTTACAGCCGCAGCGTAAACCCTGCTTTCCTTTGACTGGTTTCCTTTAAATACTTCATCCTATTTAAGCACTGGGAAACCATATCTTACCAATATCTCTCCTAGAAAATGGACTTAATAATCTTCAGTTGCTATTTTGATAAAAGCGGAGTGAATGGAAAGCTGGTATTTTCTAGGCTTTCTTAGAAACATCCCTGTCCTCATTTCCCGTCAGACGACTCAGCAAGGGATCTTTTCATCAAGATTCATGGGATTTGGTGCCCTTTTCCTATCAGCATTGAAAATATTATTTATCTGCCTTATAAATTATTGCTTGATGTCCAGAATTTTGGAACGGATTGACAATATACCATCTCACAGGATTAAATGATTTTCATCAAATTCATCGCCTAAGGCTTAAAAAATAGTATAAGAGAAAATGGGTGATACATTGCTTCAGAAAGAATTCTAATAGCTTTAAAGTACCAAAGAAAGTGGCAATTAAATCTGATTGTTTCAATCAAGGCCGTACCCAGGAAGAGGGGGGTATGGAGTTTTGACACCCCCCCCCCCAAATTGTTTGTCTGACTCGCAAAAACTTACCAAAAATGGATATAAACAAATTTTTATACGTTTTTTGTGTGTAAATACCCCCCCCCCCCCGAAAAAATCTATGAGTAAATACCCTCCCCCGAAATAAACTCTGGGTACGGCCTTGGTTTCAATTGGTTAAGTGGAAAGTTACAAAACCAGGTATGTGTTTAAAACTGACAGAAATTGGGAAATTTAATTTTAAGGAAAGAGACACCTATATGCAGCTATGCAGTTTTGCCTCGTTTTGGGCGTCAAATCATAGGCAGCGCATTACCGCTGCCTAAGTAAAGAACGATGTTGGCACAAAGTTTTTTTTTTTTTTTTTTTTGGTTTCTTTTAGACCAGGGCACTTCGTATCGAAGGAAATGTCGTAGAAACTTCGAACGATATTGAACGATGAACGATGAACGAACGATGTTGGCACAAAGTATTATTTTTTTTGGTTTCTTTTAGACCAGGGCACATCGTATGGAAGGAAATGTCGTAGAAACTTCGAAAAGGGCTCATTCGATTGGAAATTGGAAGGCCTTGTGCCCTTTTTAATAGCCGAAAGGGATTGAAAGGTAACTAACACCCATTCCAAGCCCACTATTTCCCCAAACACATCCAATAAAAATTAGAGATAGCCATTTTGTTCAACGTAGTTGAAAGATCTAGAAATTATGTTTTTGAGGAGGGCACTCCCCCCAGAGCCCTCAGGGCAAAGGTTGTAAGTTATACCCTGGGGGCATATAAGGTTTTTATAGAAAGTGTTGTCGTAGAAACTTCAAAAAGGACTCATTCGCTTGAAAATTCAAAGAGCTAGTGCCCTTTTCAATAGTCGAAATTGATCGGAGGGCAACTAACCGCCCTCTCATGCCCACCGTTTCCCCAAACTCATGCAATCAAAATTTCGAGATAGACATTTTGTTCAACATAGTTGAAAGTTCTGGAAATTAGGTTTTTGAGGATGACACACCCCCCCCCCCCACAGCATTCAGGGCTAGGGTTGTCAGTTATACCCTAGGGGCATATAAGGCTTTTATAGAATGCATTGTCGTAGAAACTTCAAAAAGGGCTGATTTTATTGGAAATTGAAAGGGCTAGTAACCTCTATACGCCCTAGGGGCATATAATGTTTTTATAGAAAGGGTTGTCGTAGAAACTTCAAAAAGAGTTCATTCAAGCGGAAATTAAAAAGGGCAAGGGCCCTTTTTAATATTAGAAAGTGATTGGAGGGCAACTAACTCCCCTATCATGCTCACCATTTCCCCAAACACATTCAACCAAAGTTTTGAGATATCCATTTTTTTCAACGTAGTTTAAAGTTCTGGAAATTATGTCTTTGTCTCAGGGTAAGGGTTGTAAGTTATGCGCTGCGGGCATATATGATTTTTTTATAGAAAGTGTTGTTGTAAAAATTTCAAAAAGGGCTATTTCAATTAGAAATTGAAAGGGCTAGTGCCCTTTTTAATAGTCGAAAGTGATTGGTGGGCAACTAACCCCCCTCTCACGCCCACCACTTCCCCAAACACATCCAATCAAAATTTTAAGATAGCCATTTTCTTCAACGTAGTTTAAATTTCTGGAAATTAGGTCTTTGAGGATTATAGCCCCCCAAAACCCTCAGGGCAAGGGTTGTAAGTTATGGCCTAGGGGAATATAAGGTTTTTACAGAAAGGGTTGTCGTAAAAACTTCAAAACGTACTCATTCGATTGGAAATTGAACAGGCTAGTGCCCTTTTTAATAGTCAAAAGCGATTGGAGGGTAACTCACCCTCCCTCTCACGCCCTCCATTTCCCAAAACACGTCCAATCAAAATTTTGAGATAGCTATTTTGTTCAACGTAGTTGAAAGGTCCGGAAATCATGTCTTTGAGGATGACAAACCATCCACACACCTCAGGGCAAAGGTTGTAAGTTATGCCCTTGGGCCATATAAGGTGTTTTATAGGAAGTGTTGCCTTAGAATCTTCAATAAGGGCTCATTCAATAGGGAAGTGAGAGGACTAGTGACCTTATTAATAGTCACCCTTTCAAGGCTACAATTTTACCAAACACATCCAATCAAGATTTTGAGATTCGAGATAGTCATTTTGTCCAACGTAGTTGAAAGTTCTAGAAATTAGGTCTTTGAGGATGAAAACTCCCCTCCCCCCCAACCCTCAAGTTAAGTGGTGTAAGTTATTTCCTCAGGGCATATAAGGTTTTATACAATAAGGTTTGTCGTAAAAACTTTAATAAGAGCTCATTCAATGGGAAATTGAAAGGGCTAGGACCCTTTTTAATAATAAAAATGATTGGAGGACAACTAATCCTACTCTCACGCCCACCATTTCCACAAACACGTCCTATCAAAATTGGAAGCTAGCCCTTTTTTCAGCGTAGTTGAAAGTTCTGGAAATTAGGCCTTTGAGGATGACAAACACCCCCCCCCCCCACCACCACAGCCCTTACGGTAAAGCTTATAAATTATGCCCTTGGGGCATATTGTTTTTCTTATAGAAGGCGTTGTTGTAGAAACTTCAAAAAGGACTCATTTGATCGAAAATTCAAAGGGCTAATGCCCTTTTTAATAGTCAAAATTCATTGAAGGGCAACCAACCCCTTGTCGTAGAAACAAAAAGGGTTCATTTGATTGGAAAGTGAAAGAGTAAGTGCCCTTTTTAATAGTCGAAAGTGATTAGAGAGCAACTAATCCCCCTCTCATGCTCACCATTTCCCCAAACACATTCAATCCAAATTTTGAGATGGCCATTTTGTTCAACGTACTTGAAAGGTCCTGAAATTATGTCTTTGAGGATGACAAACCCCCCACACACCTCAGGGCAAAGGTTGTTAGTTATGCCCTTGGGCCATATAAGGTGTTTTATAGGAAGTGCTGCCTTAGAATCTTCAATAAGGGCTCATTCAATAGGGAAGTGAGAGGACTAGTGACTTTATTAATAGTCATAAGCGATCGGAGGGTGAATGACCCCCCAAACCCATCATTTCCTCAAACACTTCCAATTAAAATTTCGAGAAAGGCATTTTTTTCAACGTATTTCAAAGGTCAGGAAACTATGTCTTTGAGGATAACAAATCACCCCTCCCCCCCACTGCTCGCAGGGCAAAGTTTGTAAGCTATGCCCTGGGGACATATATGGATTTTATAGAAAACATGGTCATATAAACTTTGAAGGGGGCTCATTGGATTGTTAGTCAGACGCTCTAGTGCTATTTTTAAGATTCAAAGTGATCGGAGGGCAGCTACCCTCCCCCCTCCCCCCCCAAACACACACACACACGTCATATTGTCCCAAAATGCATTTAATAGAAATTTTGAGGTAGCCATTCTATTCAAAATAGTCTAAATATCATATAACAAGGCTTTTGGGGTTGAAACAAACCCCAGAGATTAGGGGCAAGGGTTGTAAGTTATGCCAAGGGGGTATTTAAGGTTATAATGGAAGGGATGGCTGTTTAACTTTAGAAGAGGCTCAGTCTTTTTCCCGAAAAAGACTATGTCAATTTAAAACGAACAGAAATAAATTTAAAAAAGTTTTTCCACAAAATGAGTTTTTCAAAAAAAATAAAAAACTTCAATAAACCAAAATTTGACCAAAATACAATCAAATAATCTACCAAGCATACATCTACCACAAATCAGTATCATTAAATAAATGAGACCCAAACTACTACTACTACTACTAACACCTCACCGCATCATCAGGCCACCTGAGGCCAACACAGCTACGCACGCTCCTCCTCTATCCCAATCTATTCAAAGCCTCCCTCTTTACACCCTCCCCCAAAGTTTCCATTTCTTTTAAATCTTTCTTTATGACGTCCTCCCACCCCAGACGTGGAAGACCTACTTTCCGTTTAGCCCTAGACGATTGACCGAAAAGAACAATCTTCGGCAATCTATCATCGTTCATCCGCACAACGTTCCCTAGCCACCTCAACCTTTCTTTCATTATAGCCCTAGAGAGTGGTATTGAACCAAATTCTTCGTACAGCCTATTGTTTGAAATACAGTTAGTCAGCCGGGTACCCAGAAGAATGCTTACGCAATTTATCTGGAAAAAATCTAGCAAATTTTCCTCCGTTTTACGGAGCACCCATGCATCACAGCCGTATTTGACCAATGTCATCACTGTAGCTTCAAATATTCTAATCTTGGTTAGCAGACTTATTTTCCTATTTTCCAAACTTTTTTTTAGTGTGAAAAACACCCTGACCCTTGGCTATTCTACTTTTAACATCTTCACTGCTCCCACCATCTTTACTAATAATACTACCAACGTAAGTGAAGCTGCCCACTTGATCAACCTTTTCATTACCCAACGTCACCTTTTCATCACTCATTCCTAGCCTTATTGACTTAGTCTTCTTAACATTAAATTCAAACCTATTCTTGCACCCTGAACTCGCAAAACCTCTGAAAGTTCATTAATTTTGCTCACACTTTCATCTAGGATGCTTAAATCATCAACATAATCTAAGTCCAGGAGACTTTTTTGAACCCATTTGTTTCCGTGGTTTCCCATTGCCTTGCCTGTGCTCCTTAAGACAAAGTCCATATAAATAATCCATATAAGGGAGGATAGAACATAACCCTGCTTAAATCCTGATTTAATACAAAACCAGCTGCTAGCCTCATTTCCTACTGTAACTGCAGCAGTATTATTCTTGTAAATAGCACTAATCACTTTGATTTATTTGTCTGGTATACCATAAAAGGATAAAACCTTTACTAAAGCTCTTCTATCAACAGACTTGAACGCTTATTCATAATCTGTAAAACTGAGGACCAAAGGTATTTGACAACTCAGGCACTTCTCAATTATTAACCTAATTTGGTCGACACATTCTCTACCTTTTCTAAAACCACACTGTTCTTCTCTTAAATCTTTGTCTACGGCATCTCTCAGTCTAAAAGTATCATATTACTAAGTAATTTGCTACCTTTAGAGACCAGACTAATGCCTCGATAATTACCACACTCACTTCTTTCACCTTTCTTATAAAGTGGTTTAATTAAGGTTTTCCTAAAATCGTTAAGTGCTTCCCCTTTTTCAAAAATCATATTCATAATTTTCAGTAACTTATTTCTAACCTCAGAGCCACCATATTTAAGAAACTCATTTACCACCCCATCAGCACCTGCAGCCTTATTATTTTTTAATCCTTTTAGTACTGTCACTGATTCTTCCTCACAAAACAAATCTTCCGTCACATCCAAGGTATCACAAACTTTTTCATTTTCCTCTTTTTTTAAGGAATGAATATCAGCATACATATATATATATATATATATTAAACTGGCAATGCACATTTTTTTCTTTAAACTCATTTTAATTTTTTTCACTAAAGTACAATTTATATTCTGGCTTTAAGAAAGCATAGGGGTTTGGAACCCTACTGCATAGCTGAATGCTGGATGATGGGGAAGGAATAGAGAGGATTTCAAGCGACGCTACAAATAAACACTATTGCGTGACCATAATTTAGTCTGTTCAAAATGAGGTTTATGGAAATTTTTGTTTTCCAACTCCATGTTTAAATGAATATGTTTAAACAAAGAAAAGTACTAAATAAAATGTTTATTTGAATAAAAATAACCAACATATTTTTTTAATATTAATTTTGGCATAAGTACCTTGACCTTCAATACCTCCAAAAAGGAAGTTCAATCTCCGTGCCCATTGATGATTTTAGATATAGTTTTTCTTCTGATTCATTACTTTGGCTATTTAAAAATACAAATAAAATATTGGCAGAAAAGTAAGCTAAATTCAGATACAACCTTAACTCGAAGCTCGAATATGTATACTTTATTTTTAAATAAACCCAGTGTTGCTGTAGAAAAAAAAAAAAAAAATTCAGGTCCTAATGGCTACCTATGCAAAAAATTGGCTAATGCCACATATACACCCTTTTTGCTTCACGCAGCAAAGATGTCCCTGTTCTTAGGAAGAAACTAAAGCAATGAAGCCTGTTGGATAACAGGCATTAAAAACAAGTAGCGTATACGCCTTTGTGAGGATTGGTAGAAAATTTTTGAGAACGTTCAACCTTTTCAATTGACTTAAGTGAATGAAAACTAAATGCAAAATTGCTCTGTGATTTACCACTAATCCAACAGTACCCACTAGAGATCCACTAATCCACCAGAGATTAAGTTTAGCGTCTCTCTTCCTTGCCAATGCAAATAATAGTCCTCATGGAAGCAAATGATATTTGGACAGTACAAACATTAACCAGTTTTTTGTTTTGTTTCTTTTTTGTTGTTTGTCCAGGATTGATTGTAGTCTATTCTGTTTTTTTGCTGAGTGATCTTAAATTTTTTTTATTTAAGTTCTCCAACTTTGTTTTCTTAAGTTCTTTTTTGTTTTCTAACTCTCTCTGAGTTAGTCTTTAAGTGACTCTTCTATCTTATCTGTCCTTTAAAGGCCAAGAATCCAACGTGATGGCCAAGGACCCTACGTGCCCAACACTATGTAGTAAAAAATTAGCTAGACTTAAGTCAGAACTATTTCTGTTAAATTAATGACATTCATTGACAGGCCCTTATAAGAGAGGAGGGGGTCATGCCCTTTCAGTTCTCATTGCTTCTACAATCATTCTGCGTTCCCTCTATTTCTCAAATAAAATTACTGTTATATTATTTCGCCAAATCTCCCACATCACCTTCAAATTTAGCCTTTACGAAAGAATGCATTACACTTAATTGTTGTACGGACCCAATCCGAAAAATGACACGATATATTTTTGAAGTTAAGAAGTACATTTTAGATGATTAGTGAAATGTATAATCTACTCTCGTTCCAAATCAAATAAACTAATAAAAATTGGATATATAGAATCCAACAAAACACTAGCTAAAATAAACAGCTTTTAAAACGACTCAAACACACCTAAATTACAGTTAATTGATAAAAAAAAAAAGGTCAAGAGCCGTATTAAAACCGAACATGAGCAGAAATAAACTTCTATAATACCTCCAAAAAACTTTTGAAAACTAGGTTTCGCCTGCATACACCAAGGCGTCCTGGGCAGTGAAAAAAGGAAAAGAAATTAAGCCATAAAGATTCAAAAAAGGAAAGAATCTAAAATAAATAGATAATAAACAAATTCAAACCCATATACACCATAACTAATCCATGTAAAAAGCCCAGGAGTAGAACGTAAATAGTTAATGAACTACTCCTCTCAACAGCACAGAAGGAACTTTTGATGGTACGAAAAGGCTTAGGTGTATCTGAGAAATCATTCTACCCCTCCCCTATATCCCATCCCTGCAAGTCAGAATTTGAGGCTCATCTGGTTCCCTTACAGCACTGAAATTTTTGACTTGACAGATACGCTATTTTGATAGCCTGGTACTACATGGTGTATTTTGATTCATTTCGCTACGTTAATATAAAAAATTCAAATTTTCATTAGGCTTACATAGAAAAAACGTTTAGATGGAATAAGGACTTAATAATACTAGCTTCTAGGCCTCTCTCCCCCTCCCTTATTCACACACTATTTGAAATCTTAATGCCCCGACACTACTTGAAAGTTTCAGTGGCGTCCCAAAAGCCGATCCCAGAACGTTGCAATTATGTTATTTTGATAGTCTGTATAAACACAGCGTCTTTAGACTTACAACCATTGTTGCCCCAAAATCAAACGTTGGGGCTTACTTAATTCCCCAACACCCGCTTGAAGTTTAAACATAATATTCCAGACCCTTCCTGAGGTACCCCGCATACCTCATTATGTAACGTGTGCAGATATAGTGGCTTTCAATTTACGTTGCTATTTCACCATCAATAAAATTTAGTCCTATATGGGTTTTAAGTGCCAGTACTTCTAAGCAGTTTTAAACAAATAACTTTAGTCCGGCCCGTTTCGTCAAGTTAAAATACAAGGTCCACTTGCACCCCCCCCCCCAAAAAGGCTTCTCTGAAATTTCCGCTTGATTTCCCAAGTGACTCTAAAGACATTGCAGATACACATTCTTGATAGCTTAACAACACATCGTGCCTTTTGAGTTTCCTCACTTCTTAACAATGATAAAATTTCAATTCCCACAGAGACTTATAGTAAAACAAAAAATTCTATCTTAACCGGCGATAAAAGTTTTTAGCTCCTTTCTTACAATTCGCTATGTGAAGGCATCTTGCCCCCTTTCCCCATGTTTTCAAATACTAATTAAAATTTTCAACTCTACCCCCCCCCCCCCCCCTCCCGAGCTGTTCATGGGATATTGCAGATATTTTGATAATATCGGTGCACATAATATCTTTTAATTTAGTTCTACTTTGTCGCCTCATATTACAGTTCACCCCTCCTCCCTCCTTTCCTGTCCACCCCTCCTCCCTCCTTTTCGGCATTCACCAAAAGTTCAAACTTGATGCCCCTATGTGTTCCTGACATATTGCATCCCCGTCATTTTGATAATCTGGCAATACAAAGTGTCTTTTCATTTATCGCACTGCTTAACAGTGTGTAGATTATAAATGCTATTAAAACTCATGGTGAAAAATATTTTGGTGCATCAGAGACAGCAATTTTTTAACTCCTCGAACAGTGGTTTAGGCTTGGAAAGCAAAAACGCTGTACTTTACACAAATACGAAAAAATCTCGATTTTTCCTTGGGTAGGGATCCTTTGGTTTACCCTCCGGAGTTGAGACTTCATTCAAACTGTTTTGCAAACGAAAAAAAAAGAGAAAAAGCAACTTTTTGACAGCCAAAGGGCTAAAATTAAATCGGTAATTAAATGAATATAATTAGAATGGGCAAACTCACCACCGTGTTCAGTTAAGAAAGGTTGTGCTAAGTTACAGTAGCAAAACATCACATGATGCGCTGAAATTTGGCGATGTCTCTTTGAATGTTTTTCTTTGTATCATTTCATCACTCTCGAAGATTATGAATTGGACTTAATTGTGCTCATTACTATGATTTCTGATTTATTAATAATGAAGTATAAAATCTGAAAAACTGTTTTTCCATCTACCCTGACAGCTAGAATGTGTGATCGCTAAAAATTTGGTGCTCTCACATAACATATTTTGATATTACATGACCAGCATGCTTCTGACTAATTCGCGGAATCAAATTAGTAGCATAATAATTGCAACCTACAATCATTGAAACTGAATTAATGCAATTAAATCAAGTCTACATGATGTCACATATAAAGGAGGTACCAGAGGAAAGAGCTTATATTTTAAATGGAGAGTTACCCCCTTTCTAAGATCACTAAAATCAGCGATTTTAATATCACACACCGAAAATAGTTTTTTTTTTTTTTAGCATAATAACTATTAGGTAAGATAGGGGGTGTAGAAAAATTGACTCCTTATATTTCTCATTAATAGACCCGACCCTCAACAGGCAACACAATAGTAATAATGCTAATTTCACTTTGCTAAGATATCTAAGATATCTTAGATATCTTGTTAGATAGTTTGCTAAGATATCTTCATTTTTCATCATTTTAATTTTTATTTGAAAAGCAAAGCGAGTCCAACTTCTGGAGAAGAATTCATTTCACTGACAGTAATTGCCAAGCTGCAAGAAAGTTGTTTCTCCAGTCAAGGTCTGACTTGAAAAATGCTTTCTCCCTTCCTTACAGAACCATAAGAAATTGGAATGGATCTTAGCTTCTTGGCACTCGGCGCCGTCTAGTCTGGGGAGATCCCAGCAAGATTTGGAAGTTGTTAACGAGGAAGGGATGTGCTTTTGTGGGTCCTACAGTCAACTTTCGCTGAGATAGTTCCGTGTGAAAAAATTTGTCAGTTTTAGTGATTTAGCTTTAACTTTAAAAGTATCCACTCTCTTCTCCTAGTTGTTATAATTATATCATATTATTCATCTGTTCTAGTGAAAAAAAAGATTAATTTTAGATAAGATCTGAAGGGACATGCCAAAATCTATGGTAAAAAGGGTTTTTAATGAAAGTAAAGGGTGGGATTAATCCCTAAAAATACATTTTAATGGTTTCAATTTAGCTCATATTGGTCTTAAGTAAAAAAAACAGAAATTACCACAAATAAGTTTAGTACTTTCCCTTTCGGCCCCACCCCAAATGTCTGGGTTGACATTTCTGCTTTATTAAAAGCAAATTATATTTTCAAAATTTTTATTTTTCTGTTATAATATATGAAGAAGAAAAATTATTTTAATTAAACAGTCTGATTCAGGAGTCATCCTTAAATA